>NC_134410.1:20326480-20568980 GCF_038048845.1 Mixophyes fleayi
AAGTGTTTAAGCACTTAACCTTAGGGCTCCTCACATTGCCGCTTTAAATTAGTATTGACGGTTGTTGCGTACTGCCGAATACTTCTTGAATCGGAATGGCTTGCTTTCAGCATTCTGCTTCCATCGCTTATCTCCAGCGTCGGGGTTCAAGGTAAGTCTCTTTATTTTACATTCGGATTTTCATTGTTTTGTGGTTTTTTTGTAGGAATTGCCCCTGTTGGAATTATCAGCATAGTTAAATCGTATCCAACCCTTATTGGTGATGTTGCAAATGGTATTGAAGAGTATGCCTGTTGTGGATGACACAAACATATGCACAGGGTGGACACACCAAGAGGGGTAAAATAAATGATTGATGATCTAGGAATGGTCAAGACCGTGGTAACTACAGTTTAGTGCCGAAAAATGAAAAATCATGCACTTGAGTACAAGAACCCAAAGGCTAAATATAGTAATCATGGCACTATAATGGAAACTACTGAGGAGGAAAGGGATCTAGAAGTCACTATTTCAGGTGACTTAAAGGCAAGGGACAGGATGGAAACATTCTTCTAAGGAAGAGACGTATTAGGACATGAGGACATGTACTGAGAATGGAGGGAAATAGGTTCAGAGGAAATGTGAAGAAAAACTACTGCACAGAAGGGGTAATGGATACATGGAATAGCCTCCCATCAGAGGTGGTAGAGGCTAATACAGTTGAGCAATTTAAATATGCTTGGAACAGACATGAGGAAATCCTTACAAAAAACTAAGGATCAAATAGGGTTGGAGGTTACCGTAGGTTAAAAACTGTGCAGACTAGATGGGCCAAGTGGTTCTTATCTGCCGTTAAATTCCATGTTTGTATCAGTAGGCGTGCACTTTGAAATGCGCAGAGTGGATCAGCTAGTGCGTTTCATAAGTTATGTTCACATAACATATACAATGAATCACACAGTAGCAGTTTTTTTAGGCAATGTGATTTGTGGCTATTGTTAACTTTCGATCAAGTTAGCAACTATCCAAGTACAACATGCACTGTGATACAAAGCAGCTTTCATTTCTGAATTTACATCAATGTCAGTTTATGTACCATGCAATCATATAAGTACATTGTGTATTTTTTTTGTAAAGGAGAAATGTTCATTTCTTCATACATTTTGCATGTTCGCAGCAGTTTGTGTTTGCCAGCATTTTGCTTGTCACTCCAAGTTTATAGCACATACAAGTTGCTAATATAAATATATATATATATATATGTACACATACACAGCTGAGAAGAACGTATCGGGTAACATGACTCTATTCTAGAATGCAGTCAGATTCTCCGTCCAGGCTGCAGTATCGGTCATAAGGGCTGAAAGTGACAATCCTGAGATTGCTGAGGCCACAAGCAGGACTGTGAAAAGGGCATTAATCACTTGCTTGGAAAAGAGCAGCAGCTATCACTTCCTATTAAACCCCTGGGAACCACATTAGATTGAGGGAGAGGACTGCAGAAATAATATATAAGTCTGAGTCTTTCTAATTAAACCTCAGGATCGCAGCTTTGTTAATTTGAGCTAGATGGTTTCTACTGCCAATCATGGGCACGGACTAATTAAATTTGATCATATTCCAAAGCTAGGAGAGCAGGATAAATTTAATTAAAAGACAAGATATTGGGTCTTCAATCTTCCATATTGAAACTATCACTGCAGGTTGGATAATGAAAAGCTGCCTGTAGTATTTGTATTAATAGGTATTGCTAATATGAAATTGTGCGTTTGATCCC
The DNA here is from genome assembly GCF_038048845.1 of Mixophyes fleayi. Classification (NCBI taxonomy): domain Eukaryota; kingdom Metazoa; phylum Chordata; class Amphibia; order Anura; family Limnodynastidae; genus Mixophyes; species Mixophyes fleayi. The sequence continues at coordinate 20,328,237 of NC_134410.1, forward strand.
AACATCCTCGCAGGTCCCAGATTATAGTTCAGTGCTCATTCTCAATATTTCGCACGTTGTAAGGACTGGTACATTTTGTGACTATTAATGCTGTTTCATAGTGGACCAATATTATTGAAAATACATCATCATCACCATTTATTTATATAGCGCCACTAATTCCGCAGCGCTGTACAGAGAACTCACTCACATCAGTCTCTGCCCCATTGGAGCTTACAGTCTAAATTCCCTAACCTACACAGACACAGACAGAGAGAGACTAGGGTCAATTTTGATAGCAGCCAATTAACCTACTAGTGTGGGTTTTTTTGGAGTGTGGGAGGAAACCGGAGCACCCGGAGGAAACCCACGCAAACACGGGGAGAACATACAGACTCCACACAGATAAGGCCATGGTCGGGAATTGAACTCCATGATCCCAGTGCTGTGAGGCAGAAGTGCTAACCACTACGCCACAGTGCTGCCCGTAATAATATGATGGATATGTAGATTACTTTGAGGTGTACCACCGAGGCCTGCGTCTGTTGACCTTGTTCCAATCCTCTTATCACTGGACTCCGCGGCACCACATCCCACAGCAAAGAGGCAGAGTCACCGCCAGACCTACTGATTCTACTGTTGCTATAATTATCCTCCCGCTATTGCGCTATTCTCAATAAATGAATGACGAAAATTATATAATATAATTTAAACACCCCTATTTACCAAGCAATTGCACAATTTCCTAAAAGTTATTTCAAACGGTATCTTATATCAGTATTTACACCTTTTCTAACGCATCACATTATTTTTCTCTACTCCGTTTATCATACAAATCAATATGGATTTTAACAATACAACTTTTATATTTATACTTATAGTTCTTTATTATAATATTAATATAAGTTAAAACAAACTAGTTACCACATTTTTATTGCTTTAAAGCTGTTAACCCCCTATGAAATCCCTAGTTCATGCTGCAGTGATGTCACTGGCTACTAGTGAATTATTGTGTTGAATAAGTGGTCAAAGTGGGGGTGTATACGGTGGGGTGCCGTTCCGTCACTTCTCCTACTGCCTTCATGGTAAAGGTATTAAATTCCATTCAGTTACATTCACATTTTTCGTACTGTCACTTCTAAATTTACATATTCTGGGTTGAAAAGATGCAATTAGCTCCAATGTGCCACAATAGCATCACTCAGTGTAACGATTTGATAAATATCTTCACTCTTCTTTAGATGGGGAAAACACTGATGTGAGTGAGTGCTGTACAGAGAACTCACTCACATATGTCCCTGCCCCTTTGCAGTCTAAATTCCCTAACATAAACACACAGAGGGAGAAAGATTAAGGTCAATTTAATATCAGTCAATTAACCTACCAGTATGTTTTTGGAATGTGGAAAGAAACCAGAGCACCTGGAGGAAACCCAGGGACAACATACAAACTCCACACAGATCAGGAATCAAACTCATGACCCTAGTGCTGTAAGGCAGAAGTGCTAACCACTGAGCCGCCAAGCTGTACCTCATAGAGTAATGCATGCACAACCATATCCACGAGTTTACTACGGAACCTTGTAGCTAATTGAACCTCCCACTAAGTGTCCTTCTACTCAGTACAAAAATGATCCCTTCACCTATCTACTGTACCTTCGGCCAGCTCATTGATGACATGGATCAAGCTGTTGCCACCAACTATCAGGTACTAACACTTATGGCACCATACCAACAGTCAAGTATCTTAAGATATGGACCATTCCTCAAAAGCCTAAATAATATTTAGCTTTCAAATATCTACTAGTTTTGGCATCTGAAAAGAGTCATGGGAGACTTTTACAGACTGTGCAATCGTCGTACGACATGGGCAAGAGTCGGATGTTGGCTGGTAAATTGCATATTAACTAATATACGGTCTGCTGTTACACTGTTCATGTACTGAAAGCATAACAACTAATATTCAGCTAGGGCCATGTTAGCTAGACAGATATAGGATTAACAAACTGCAATAATTGAATAGAGATTCCAACACAGAATCGTGGTTATTTAATTACAAAAATATAATTGAAAATATAAATAATTGTTGCTTGCCTCATGAATGAATATATAATAAAAATGCATTTAAAAACATATATCAATATAAACAACTATTGATATCAACATATTGATGTTAACATAAGACCCTTAATAATGCCTTATTCTTCTACAAATGTTTACATCAATTAACAAGTAAACAATTTACAATTAAAATGTAATTACTATCAGCCAGTGGCGATTTTTAGTATAAAATTAACACTAGTCAATCCACTATTGAGGAAGCATGTCTCACATGTGAAACGCGTTACAATTGTGGAAAATCCTAGTGGAATGCAATTGGTTGAGCACCTTGTGCTGTTTGCTGATATCGTGGTCATACGGGGCCAGATTTGTTAAGGAAAGTTAAGCAAAAGTAAGTAAGGCAAAACCATGTTTTATTGGAGGGGGGGTAAATTTAAAATGCAATGGCAGATTTATAGTTGGGGTAGGGCATGTCCTAGATCAACTTTCAGCGTACAAATAAGCTATTAAGTATTTGTGTGCTACATGAAAAAAACAGACAGTATTTATCTTATGTGCAAATTAATGAACTAATTTGCACCCCTTGCATTGCAACATGGTTTTGTCTAGAGAACTTGAGTAAGAAAACTTACTCAATTTTTTACTTAACTTTCCTTAATGAATTGGGCCCACAGCTCTCAACACTACAGCATAATACAAGCTGAGAGGATCTCTCTTCCACTGTCAACTTTTAAACTTATAGGTGTTTGATTCACTTTTTTATTATGCTGTAAAACAACGTCACTGACTCCCAGCACTCTCGCTCATGTTTTTGAGATGATAACTTTAATAAATAACCACTGGAATAACGATTTGGATTTCAGTCTTTACATTCCAGAAATCTAATCTCCTGTGACATATAACCCATTACACACTTTCCTTTGTCATTATTTATTTAACATACAATAAGCCAACATGAACAAGCCAAGTGTGAAAAAGTAGAAACACCCTTGATGCTTCCATATCAGTAAAAAAGGCCATTTGAGCCAGGGGCTGCTAATCAAGTGCTCGTCATTATTTGATGATCTGGAAGTGCTACCTCTTCTACATAACAGCAACAGAACCTTTGGCAGATTGGTCTGGAACATTCAGGTTTGTATTAGAGTGTTCTACAAACTTTACAAACAGAATACTTCATAATTTTATGCTACAAACTCTAATATCCCATATATTAAGAGGGATACATGACTGCCACTATATATAAGATACGTTACAAATTCTACAGGGCTAATATCCCACACATCGAGAGGGGTATATGAACGCTATGGGGTATATGAACGCTATTTTAACAAGCCGTTACACAGTGAGGAGTCACCGTATGAATAAATGACATAACGATATTAATGGTAGTATCCGTTTAGCAGTGCGGAGTACCTGGTTACTTATCCAGTACAAGAGTTAAACAGCAAAGGAGTATATAAACAGTGAGCAGGACCTTCTGCGTGCAGTAAATGTCATAGGCAAATCAAGGGGGGTTTCTAGTGCCTGGAAACCCCCCTCCAAACCTAGGGAACTGCATAATTGAGGTGGCTGGACCCTGCTCCCGCTTCACACAGCTGCGTGCACCTAACAGTAGTGTATGCAGCATTGCCCATGTATATTATGGGGATAGGAAAAGTTGGAGAGCAGCCAAGCACAGTCTAAAATTATAGCCACGCCCCCATGCATGCTGGTCATGCCCACTGGCGGCGTGACCCCCCTTTCTACAACTCCTGCGTTTGCCCCTGAATGTAACCTAAATCTTCTCTACAGTTTTAATATATGAAGATGGAATTCACAGGAACTATCGTTATTGCTATTAGACTCATTTACACGCAGGAATTTACAAGACACGCAATTACTACATTGATTTATTTCTTAAGGAATGTGTAAATTGTTCTTTTTTTAAACAGTAAAACATCTTTTGATTGTATTCCTATAGACACAGTTTTCTGTAAAGTCTTTTATTTTTATACTTTTTTGTTAGAGGGATTCGGTGGTAGACCATACAAAGTTGCAATTAACCCAATAGACACATCCAAAGATCTACAGACCTCTGTCAACATGGTGAAACTTAAAGGTCTCTTTCAACGAAAGGTATCCCGGAGAAAGCCTTTTCTCTCCCCAAAAAAATTGCAGTCTTAGGTTTGCAAAGTTGCATCCAAATGAAACACAAGAAATGTGGAACAATTCCTGTGAATAGACAAGACCAAAATGGAGCTTTTTGGTGTTAGTGCAACGACATGTTTGGTGAAAACCAAACTCAATGTATCTCCATAAGAATCTAATACAAACCGTCAAGCACCTGGTGGTGGGGTGATGACTTGGGGTTGTTTAGCAGCAACAGGACCTGATCTCCTGGAGATCACTGATAACACCATGGGCTCCTCTATATACCAGAGTATTCTAGGGGAAAAAGCCAACTGAAGTTGGACCAAAACTTGATTATGCAGCAGCAGGACAATGATCCTAAGCACTGTCCTGCTGCAAATGGACAACTGAGTGGTTGAAAAAGAAAATAATCAATGTTTTAAAATGCCAAACTCAAAGTCCAAACCTCAACACCCTTGTCCTTACACAAATGTCCTCAAATATCAATAAACTGCAGCAGTGTAGTAGCAAGAAGTGTATCAAAGTTCATCAAATACAAGGAGAGGGACTAATAAACTCACTTACCAGGTGCGCACTTAGGGCTATATTTACTAAACTGCGGGTTTCAAAAAGTGGAGATGTTGCCTATAGCAACCAATCAGATTCTAGCTGTCATTTTGTAGAAAGTACTAAATAATTGAAAGCTAGAATCCGATTGGTTACTATAGGTAACCTCCCAACATTTTCAAACCCGCTGTTTAGTAAATATACCCCTTAGTGGAGATTTCCCTTCGTCCAGGACTCGTTGACAGGCTGGTCCCTTCCTGGGGACTGGCTGCTTTAGTGTCACGGACATACAGATCCATTCCACCTCTCCCATCTATAGTGTTTGTCCTTTCCCCCTCTTTCATGGTGTGAACTGAAAAAGGGGGGCGGGCGTGTAGGGGGAAGGCTCTTACTGTAATAGGGGTGGAGGCTGGGTACTAATATAATGGTGAGGGTGGTCATAATAATTTACTAGTGGGTGAGAAATTTTAATTTATTGGCAGGGCGATTTATTTCATGGCGGGGACTATTTAATTTAATAGTGGAGTCATAGTTATGACTATTAATCTAAGGCGGCATGATGGCATTATTTAATTAATGCTAAGGTTGTTTGGGGTTACTAAATTAATGCGGGGCTGAGTGTAGGGGGAAGAAAGGCTATTTATTAATTGTGAATACCAATTATTTAATATTGGGGCAATTTGAGAAGAAAGGTTGAATTATTACATGGGAATACTCAATATGTAATATTGGGGCTGTTTGGGGGGCGGGGGGTGTATTGATTAATTGTGAGTACCGTTAACTTAATGTCAGGGATGTTGGGGGGAAATATGTCTATGAATTCTGAATGCCATTAGTTTAAGGTAGGGACAAATTGGGGAGGGGGGGAAATAGGTCTATTTATTAAATGTGATTGCTAATAATTTAATATTGGAGCTAATTAGAGGAAACAGGTTTATTTATTATACGTGAATCCCGTACCTCCAAACACTTGGGGAGGCAGCATTGGGAAAGGCGTGACCACTGCAAGACAAGGGGGGGTGCCTTGCGCTTTTGAAAGGCTAAGCTGAAGGGGAGCAAAAGCAGCATGAAGGCGCCGTGCGAAACATGGGAGATAGGTGAAGGGGAGTAAAAGCAGCTTGGAAGACATAATATCAGGCATCGGGAAGAAAGCATTAAACTTTATTTTGTTTTTTCTTAATAAACCTAAAAAATTTGCATATGCATCGTGGCCCACGCAATCTCAGACTTTGATTATTTGACCCAGTTGGGGTTTTGACCTTGACATGCCTGCCCTTTAAATTGCTTATATAGAGGGATGCAACTAGCCTTCGCTGCTATCTACATATTTGCAGGATGGAATTAATTTTGATCTCTAATGTGCTGAATATCTGTTGTTCTTAGTGGAATTAAGTTTTCTGCAGGGTTTTTTTTGTTGTTGCTGAAACTCCCTTCTAACCTGCACAACTGGCAGTAGGAGAACCAATGAAAGAATTGGCCGTTTTACATGATAAAGTGGCTCTGCATGCTTTTACTGGGTTCTAGGCAGCAATTTGCTCAATATACAATCTGATATTCCCGGTTCCCCCAGTAGAGTCGAGTCTGATTTATTTAGATGTCTTCAGGCTATTTTAGGCAAAGTGCACATTTAGGATCAAAGCTTTAGAATGTTTTTCTTATACAAACACTTCTCCTTTTGGCTTGTTCCATTTTCCCTGGTAGAAATACTAGACATCTGGCCTGTGCTTTGCTCTCTACACTCCCCATTTGAGTGTGATATCAATGCATAATATGCCTGGCTGGCTTATGGCAGGGCTGAGGAACAACATTTTGATGTCTCTTATAAGGCACTTTCATTCATCTCTCAGTTATCACATCCTGTCTTGTTGCTGCAGTCCCTGTCTTCCCAGTTGGGATGGGGAATTCTTCCTTGAGACTTGTCATTCTGCATTTGCGCAGGAAAAGCAGAAACCATATGTAGGTCTCTAACACACGTACACAACACTATGTATTAGCAGACAGTCATTGACAGGAGGCACGGTGAAGGGAATCACATTCTGTGTCCTTGTATCAAGGTTTCCATGACCTCCTATGCTTGTTATGTGGAACCACAGATATATAGGAGATAATAACAGTGTGACATTTATTTTATTAAGAGACATAGTTTGTAGGACAGGAGACATGGTACATACTGATAAAAGATTGTGAATGCTTGGCAGCACGGTGGCCAGGGCCGGTGCTAGGGTCCATGGCGCCCTCTCCCCCCCCCCCCCGCAAAAATCTGCGTCCTCTCCCCCCCCCCCCCCCCCGCAAAAATTGGCGCCCTCCTCCCTCCTCCCTCCTCCCCCCTCACCCCGTCTTTTCTTACCTTGTCTCACCACCGCCGCCTCTCTGCTCCGTCTCCTCCCCTCCACTCACTGACACTAGTGAGTGGAGGGGAGGAGACGGAGCAGAGAGGCGGCGGTGGTGAGCAATAGCCTCTTCCCCCCCTCCCCATGCATCTGGCCGTGACAGGTATGGTCAGCGGTTGCCGCACAGTTTTAAAATTAATTTCCAGTTCTGTGGCGCCCTCCAGAGCCCGGCGCCCTAGGCAAGTGCCTAACCTTGCCTAATGGGAGCGCCGGGCCTGACGGTGGCTTAGTGGTTAGCACTTTTGCCTCACAGCACTGGGGTCATGAGTTCAATTCCCAACCATGGCCTATGAGTTTGTATGTTCTTCCCGTGTTTGCATGGGTTTTCCCCGGGTGCTCGGTTTCCTCCCACACTCATACTGATACATTAATTGGCTGCTAACAAATTGCCCTAGTCTGTCTGTGTGTGTATGTTAGGGAATTTAGGCTGTAAGCTCCAATGGGGCAGGGACTGATGTGAATGAGTTCTCTGTACAGCGCTGTGAAATTAGTGGTGCTATATAAATAAATAGTGATGATGGGTGTTGAAAGGCACAGCCTGCAGCCAGAACTGGCATGGAACACTAAATAATTTTCTGGATAGCTGTGACTGTGAATACATATAATAGAGGAAAATAAATAGAAAATACTTCATAGATTTTTTTATTGCATTTTATTTTTGCAGTTTAAATAACTTAATGATGCCAGAAACAACATACACAGCCATAAAAATAAATAAATAAATATAGACAACACATACATACCCATTAACACCGACATACCCAAAGTACGCTTTAACAGTCTAATTTGCAGGGTGAAGTAGTTATCTTGCTAGAGGAGATGATCCCCAAAATAAAGTCAATAGGTGTCTAGAGGAGGAGAAGTCTCTGGGAACTCTATCACACAGGTATATTGGGAGAGAGGAAGATTATACCAGGAGATGAAAGAGATGGTCCAAGTGACATCCTTGCCAACACCTAGTATAACCACCTTCTTCCCACGGGCCCTCCTGCTGTGTGCTCTTCAATACAGAGATACAGGAGGATGCACACTAAGGACACAGGGAGGGGGAGAGAGAATAATTATATGCCCACCTGCATAGACGAAACCTAGTTTAGTGAAGAGTTTTTTTTATATAAATAAATGTATCATCTCAAAAACATCCTCAACATCACAGGAGCTCACAGTAACCTCCTAAATGCAGCTAGAGCTTTGGAACACGTTGACATTTTAGTGGATCTGAATGATTACCACTTTACCATTCAGAATGTAAGTTCTTTTTAGACAGAGATCATCAATTTCCTTTTGTTTCTGCTGCATGAATTCCTGTACATTCTGCACTTTTCCGCTGTTTGTAGTCTGTCATTTTGCAGTAGTGCTATATATAGTATATATAAATAACTGAAAACAAAAAGGAACGCTAAATTCCTCTCCCAAAAAGCTTAGAACAACCATCCAAAAAAGCTAGAGGTGTATTAAAATTAGAATACTTATTTATCTAAAAATAAACATGTATGTGTTTATTGGATGGTTGTTATAAGCTGATTTGTAGAGGAATTTAGTGCTGTTTCTTTTACATTGTTTAAGTTTTATTATAGTGCTACACAGCAATATTTATATAGGAGCGGAAATTTTCTCCCCTAAAGTATTTAACTATAAAATAGTAATCATACCAATGGTACTTGACGTTTTAAACATCTAATAATTGATTGGTGAGTAAAGAGCAGCACCCATTGGAAATCTTTCTGGCTATACATAAATATATAAAAGAAGAATGCAGCTTACATGTACCTCTCATGATGGTGGGGCATATTTTTACAGTACAACCTTGAGATTGGTGTATTACGTGACAGACGTATGACACGTGTCACCTACTCAAAGTACTTCACCTGCAAGTTTGCAATTGTTACAGCAGCTCGTTCTTTATAAGGTCATAAAGAGCCCTGGGCCAGAAACAGATTTATTGTGTTTATAACCTATCCAGTCATTGCAATTTAACTTAGCTGATTCAGACTTCCAAAGAAATGCCTTATTAATGTGAATCTGTAAAATCTGGTGTATTTAGGAAGAGGTTAATGTTTAACACCTTGTAAACAGGTTTATTAGACTGATGAGGCTGCAGAGGACAGCAATGGTTGAGACCCCCAGGTGTCTGATGGGATAGAGACTGCACCTTGAGATTGCACCGCAGGTGTCTGATGGCATAGAGACTGCCCCCTGAGATTGTACCCCAGGTGTCTGATGGCATAGAGACTGCCCCCTGAGATTGTACCCCAGATGTCTGATGGCATTGAGACTGCTCCCTGAGATTGCACCCCAGGTGTCTGATGGCATAGAGACTGTACCCTGAGATTGCACCCCAGGCGTCTGATGGCATTGAGAATGCTCCCTGAGATTGCACCCCAGGTGTCTGATGGCATTGAGACTGCTCCCTGAGATTGCACTCCAGGTGTCTGATGGCATAGAGACTGCCCCCTGAGATTGTACCCCAGATGTCTGATGGCATAGAGACTGCTCCCTGAGATTGCACCCCAGGTGTCTGATGGCATAGAGACTGCCCCCTGAGATTGTACCCCAGGTGTCTGATGGCATAGAGACTGCCCCCTGAGATTGTACCCCAGATGTCTGATGGCATAGAGACTGCTCCCTGAGATTGCACCCCAGGTGTCTGATGGCATAGAGACTGCCCCCTGAGATTGTACCCCAGATGTCTGATGGCATTGAGACTGCTCCCTGAGATTGCACCCCAGGTGTCTGATGGCATAGAGACTGTACCCTGAGATTGCACCCCAGGCGTCTGATGGCATTGAGAATGCTCCCTGAGATTGCACCCCAGGTGTCTGATGGCATTGAGACTGCTCCCTGAGATTGCACTCCAGGTGTCTGATGGCATTGAGACTGCTCCCTGAGATTGCACCCCAGGTGTCTGATGGCATTGAGACTGCACCCCAGGCATCTGATGGCATACAGACTGCACCCTGAGATTGCACCGCAGGCGTATGGTGGCATAGAGACTGCTCCCTGAGATTGCACCCCAGGTGTTTGATGGCATAGAGACTGTACCTTGAGATAGCACTCAAGGCATCTGATGACATAGAGACTGCACCCGGAGACTCCACCCCAGACGTCTGATGGCATAAAGACTGCACCCTGAGATTGCAGGTGGGTCGTTCCCTGCCAAATCGTCACAAAAAAAGTAACTTTTCAACCCGACCATCTCAGATTTTCATGAAATTTGGTAGGATATTAGACAACAGAATGTAACTTTCATATGTAAAATTTTAGCCCTCAGTGATACACAGTGTTCATGCAACAGGGTTGCAAACATGACAAAAAATGTAAAATTTATGCTTACAAGGTCAACTAAAACAAATCATAACTTTGCTTCTAATTGTAGTACAACTTGCAAGTTGGTTTTGTTTGGATGCTAAGGGACCTTAGTTTTGATTAAAAAAAATAGTTTTATATTTAAATATTGACTTCTACATTTCAAGGTCACATCATGTGACCTTTGACCTTGAATATCTAAAAAAAAAGTATATAGTTAATATTCTTGTACATAAAGTATGTTATGCAGTTAAATTTAATTTCTCTTTGGTATAAGTTTCATTTAAGGAAGTCTTTGGGAACAGAGTAAAAAAATATATTAAGTACGACTGTTGAACCCTTTTTGTGCTAACCATGCACCTGCAAGTTCAGACTTGTCTTGTAGCGTCTCTCTCTCTGTGTTCTTCTCAGTCTGGCTGCAGCTTCTGCATTGAGAACTAGTGATACAAGGGACTAAGGCATTATGAAATAAAATTGGGGTTTTCAAAACTTGCCTCTCTATGTTACAAACACTGTATTCTTGTGGAAGCAAATGGTACACACATTGCATGTGTTTGTGCTTTATATCAGAATGTGAAACTGTTAATGGAAGAGCATACTTGCCTACTTCCAGTAGGCTACGCCCGGGAGAGGGGCGGGCCTAAAGGTTGTTAGGGGGCTGGGCGCCTCGCGTCATTTTGGCCCGCCCCCTCGAGTAAAATGCTGTGGGGGGGGTCAAAATAATGCGATTCCGGGTGAATCGCGTCATTTTAGTAAGTTCATTTCGGGATGCGGGAGAAATGCCAGCTGGCCCGGGAGTACGGTAGTACGGGAGACTGACCGGAATTTCGGGAGTCTCCCAGACTTTCCGGGAGAGTTGGCAAGTATGTGGAAGAGTGGAAATGAAATACACTAATGGAAGACCAGGATATTCACCAATCCACTTACCAACACTATCTGGCAAATATGACGTGCAATCCAGCCAAAATAGAGTTTGTCTTCCAAAGAATGTGGTGAATGCCCAGGATGTGGTCAGTTGAGGACCACATTGGAAAATATACTAGAAGAGAATGCCATTGAAAGTGTTACCTTTAAGCAGTGAATTACACCACAGACCTGCACACTTGAGACACTTGTCAAGTCCTCCAAAGATTTCATTGAATTATTCATTTCTAAGTTAATTCAACTACACACTGTCAGGAACCATCTTTGCACTGACACTTGGTGCAGGAGACGGACGCCTGCACATTCCTAGGCAACGTGACGCACCCTTGTTCCTTTGCATGCTATGCATGCGCATGCCCAATTCAGTCGCGTCCCATTGCTAGGCAACAAGGCTCTATTTTCTCTCTCCTGTCGATGGTCAGCGTGTCTGACAGCCGAATCTCCATCACCCAATGGGGATGCAACTTATGCTTTATATAGCGCCCTCTGACACCTGTTGGGTGCCAGAGTATTGGTTTACTCCCTACTCCAGCACTTCCTGAACTTCTGATCCTGTGTTCTTAGGTCCTGACTCGGCTTGTCTGCTAGTATTCTCCTATACAGAAATCTCATAAACACGTGTTAAGATATCACATTGATTGTGATATGTATAATTTTCAGATTTTACTTCTGTTCCCAAAGACTTCCCAAAATGAAACTTATACCAAGGAGAGATTGTATTTAAGTGCATAACATACTTAATGTAGAAAATAATTAAACATATAGTTTTTTAGATATTCAGGGTCAAAGGTTTGACATTTTTGTCATGTTTGCAACCCTGTTGCATGAACACTGTATCACTGAGGGCTACATTTTACATATGAAAGTTACTTTATGTTGTATCCCATCCTACCAAATTTCATGGAAATCTGATATTTGAATGATCTGGGGTGCAGTCAGACTCAATCAGACACATATCCTATGAAGGAAAACCTCGTTCTGGGAACCCCCCCCCCCCCTTCCTCTCCCTTGGGATTTGTGAGTTCTATATTGAAACTCAGGTCCCACAAACCAGTCCATACAAAAGCCCTTGGAATGCCATTTTTGCTCAATCTCACAGGGGTGTCACTCACTTACCCAAGTGCTTAATGTGCTTAATGTGGCATTACATAACGTTAACTTCAGGGTGCAAAGCTCCGCCTCAAAAGTCCTTGGAACCTCTGCCTCCTCCAATTTTAGGGTCTCATCCCTGAATTTATAATCTGATGTAACTTGCACCTTCCTTTTGATTTATGAGCATAAAACCATTTCTAGATGCATCTATATCAATGTAAACATACAAAAGTGACACCTGTAATAAAGACAGTTCCAATACCCCCTCACTCCGCTGATTGATTTAACCCATAGGTTGGACTTTGATGTTTTACTGTTTCCATCCAGCACATTTCCTGGACCATCAACAAACTCTGGCACAGATTACTTTTATGGGGGAGTTTCCAAAGACCGTGAAGCAGACGTCTTGGAATTGAACGGATGGACTAGTAGACAAACTTGTGTATATAGAGAAGCATTGTTGATCTGCAGATGTTCTGCACAAGGTAATAAGTGGGAGGGGGGGGTCATGAAGTGCCAGAGGGGCGTGCTCCATGAGGGGGCATCTGAGGAAGAGGGATGTCTAGATTGGCTCTGGAGTCATAAGAGATTTGTGTGTTCTGTACTGTTCTAGATGTGTCAATGCAGTGTGTCTCTGTCAGTTATTGTCATTGTACCTGTCATAAAAGATATTATAAGTCATGTTTCAATTTAGCCCCATGACTTTATATGGTCACAGAACAATGAAATAACTGCTAATATCTTTATAATCCCCAGTCCTGGATATATTATGCATTATCCAACTCCAAATTACAGATATATAGGAGTCAACGCTAAACATATGGTAGATTTACATGTACAGTAGTGGCCGGATTCATCAATTCATGCAGACTAAGCACAATATGCGTTTGTTTTAAAAAGCCCAGAAATCAGATCTACGTACTCCTGAATACAAGGAACGGATATGAAGATACGTGTGCAGTAGGTCTACTGTGTTCTACTACACAAGAGATTGAAGGATATGTCCAGTACCTAAGTGTAATATAAATTTGCAAAACAACGCACAGAAAAATAAATATTGAATTAATGTAAACTATTAGTAATAAAGGGCCTGATTCAGGAGCGATCGGATCTGTTGCTGAAGTTGCGATGCATACTTTCATAAGAAATGGGGAGATAATAAATTTGTAATTTAACAAGGGACGGAAGTTCAAAGACACGCACATATTAAGTCTTTTACACCACGGAAAACAAGCTGTAACGACTGTTAAGCTGTCATTCCATCTTAGGATCCTCATCTGAAGTTCCTCTTCTGAAAAATCGCTACTTATATAAAGAAAACACGCCATTACGTACTACGTGCCGGCAAATGTGGGAGGATTCGAAGAGTTGGTTTGCAATTGTGAAACCACGGATTAAGTGTATTATATTATTGTGTACAATTCTTGTTATCTTATTATTTGCATTAGCATATATAATAAATTATAATTTATATAGTTAGATGACTTTGGACAAATGAATTTAAAGTGTTTACTCAGTGAAATCAACACACCTTTTTAATCACCGACTTCAAAGATATATAATGTGTTTTGTTTGTGGTTGAGTTCAACTGATCGCATGTGGATGCAAATATATATAAATCGCTAGCATTAATAAACATGCATATAATATTTGACAGTAATATATGCTATAAATTAGTATCCTGACCGCTACAAAATGTAACGTACTCTTCCATAATCGAAAAATACAAACTCCACACAGAGAAAGGGCGTGAGTCAGGAGTCGAACTCACGACTCCATTGTTGGAAGGTGAATTGACTAACCACTAAGGTAACATTCATTTAGAAAAATAAATACATTCTAGAGACTAGAGCGAGAAGCTCAACAATACAGCATGTGTGCTAGAGATGAATGAGCTACATAATAGTAACTCAATAAAAGAAAAAAAAACAACACAGCTACTCATCCTTATTATCCACAAATATATGTCAGTTAATATCTGCACAGGTACCTTAGTGATTAGCACTTGTGGCTCACAACACTGGTGTGAGGAGTTGAAATACCAAGCATACCATGTTTGTGTGGGTTTACTCTGAAATTCTAAGTTGATGTACACAAGGCTCTTTTTCTATTGTTAATTGGGCCTCATATGTAACATTTTACTCCCCCTTAAATGCAAGATGTTTTTGGTATAGTGTTAATTTGGTTTGACATCTGCCATATAACTTCCTTAATTATTCAGGCCCCCAGGGCACCCTATGTGTCTGATATTTCTACGAATCGCCTACATTTTGGAGGGGTGGAGGGGGTTGTGTCGAAATGCAATTGGCATCTGCCAACCTTACCTTGTTTTCTTCATCTCCTGCTTGTATGCCTTATCTGTGTGCAGTTAGTGTTCTCCCCATGTTAGTGTGTGTGTGTGTGTGTGTGTGGTTTTCCTCGCAAATTCCAAACACATACTCGTAGCGTCATTTCCTGCTAACAAATTATTGAACACCGTCTGTCTGTGTTACGCCTTTTACATTGTAAGGTTTTTTGGGCCCGATTGCCTTCTCTATTCACTGAGGCAGAATTAGTGGTGCTATATACATGAAATCATGATGGTAAGTAGTAACAAAACTCTTACCTTAAAGTGGCGGATTTTTTGGGTGTTGCGCCGGATTCGCCTTGTCAACTCCTCCAAAGATGGTGGCTCGCGCGGCCTCATTGGCCTGTTTTCTGGAGCTGCCAAAAAATATTGTGACAACCAAATTTTCACAACACACAGGAGTTAGCAGACACGTGTACTGTAACTTAACTTTCACATTACACAAATGTGTGCTTCCTCCTCT
Source organism: Mixophyes fleayi (assembly GCF_038048845.1). Classification (NCBI taxonomy): domain Eukaryota; kingdom Metazoa; phylum Chordata; class Amphibia; order Anura; family Limnodynastidae; genus Mixophyes; species Mixophyes fleayi. The sequence goes on from NC_134410.1 coordinate 20,343,474, forward strand.
TGCTTCTCCGGCTGGGGGGGGCGCTTTGTCCTCCAGCTCTTCCGGCTGGGGGGTCGCTTCCTCCTCTTGCTTCTCCGGCTGGGGGGGTGGGGCGCTTCCTCCTCCAGCTCTTCCGGCTGGGGGGTCGCTTCCTCCTCCTCCTCCAGCTGGGGGCTACTGCCTCCTCCATCTCCTCCTCTTGATGCTGGGACGATGCCTGCTCCTTCTCCTCCTCCACAGACTGGTGGGCCGCCTCCTCACGCTTCTGACGGACTGTTGGATAATAATATCTATTATTTATAACATATAAGGACTAATTATTTTGTGGCAAAATGTTCTCCCTGTTTCACAGTTACATACATGTAGTCAACTAATAATGTGAGCAGAGATTGAGAAACATGCATTTAGCCATAGAAATAAGGGAGTGTTTTAAACCACAAACCTTACAAAAGCTAAATACACAACACTTTTAGATGGGCTGTACAAAATTTTGCCTTTCCCTTAGGTTACAGAGGGAAGTTGAGCTGACCTTGTCCTAAATAAATCTAAGATAAACATTATTATTGTATTTTTCAGGATCAATAAATATCTACTGTAAATAGTGACAGATTAGGGAGACATATTACAGGAGATATGTGGGTCAGGCCTTGTAATATGTGAAAAACAGCTTCGGCTACCTGTCAGCGTTGCCCCCAAAACTGCTGTCCAACTATATTTGCAATATACCACATCTGCCACTGTTATATTGTAAGTGTCTGGTACTTCCTGTGAGCACGTTGCCTTAATGGTTAGCAATTCATCCTCCCAGAACTGGGGCCAGGAGTTTGATTCCCAAACAGGCCTCATTGCTGTGCACTTGGCCCTCAATCATTAAGGAAAGCCAATGTTCCAACATTAAATGAGGATACAGGGCCCTAAGTATGTGGCATTGGAGAGGGATTTACATGTATAGTCTGGGGGCAGATTTATCGCTGGGGTTTGCCATGTGTATGACAGTATTGTAAGTGAATAATAGAGAACTCACATCTCCTAATCTCCTCTTTAAGTTCCTGCATTAGCTGGGGCTGGCTCAAGTTGCTCCAGCGGTGCTGCAACTTCACCACGGAGCGCAGGCGGTGAAATCGACACCACAGATACCTGTGGACCATTTGGTAGGCCCGTAGCTTCCTATCATTAGAGATGTAATGGCCCGAAAGCATGCTATCCATGCCCTCGGTGAGCACCCTCAGCTCCCTGCGAGAAAAAGTGGAGGACCCCATGTTAGCTACTCTTCTACTCTCTAATATTCTGCTCTCTGATTGGTTCTCCCAGCACGTGTGGCCGGGATCACGGCACACGCGGATCTTTGCTACACCTGTGTATAAAATGTTTGCTTGCCATTCACTCCTCCTATCCGAGCAAACAGGGGGCGGGCCCATAAAATTGTACTCCGCTATTCGCAATTACAGGTACTAGATTTATAAGTGTACTAGTTTTTGTCAATGCTGAGTTGTAAATGCAAGGGTAGAGCATAAAGTGTAAGAGTTTGAGGTAACTACCAGAAGAAGCGTACAGCAATTTACTTATGGTTTAAAATATGTGTCTGGAATTTAAAACATAACTTGGTGATATGATTTTGATAAGGTTCAAAGTAACACTTTTTTGGGCCCTAATTTTCCTCATGAATCTGCTCCCCCTATCCTCATCACAAACTTAGACAAATTAAATTTTATGCAATACAGAGGGTATAGTGGTTTTATTTACATCTATGAGACAAATGCAGAAAGACAGTGCTTTTCAACGGATAGTGCTGAAATAAATAGGTCAGAAAAAGCAATGTACATTTGGGAGTCCTTGGCGTAGAGATGGTATTGGAGGGCAAATGACCAAATTAGTACCCCAAGACAAGAGATGTACAATGTTAAAGTACAACATTTTGCAAATAAAAAGGAGCCTCAATAGAGAGTGAGTGAAAGGGTAAATGTGCCAGTGGTGAGTTCACTACAGGAGCGGTTAAAGAACGTAGGAAGTGACCCAGGAGAGAACGGTGTCTAGATGGACAATGGAGTGAGGGATGTGTAGGAGACGAGAGTGTTAATCAGTGTCCAAAGCAGCAGAGAGTTACAGGAGAATGAGTATTGCAAAAATAAAATATTAATATTTATTTATAGACACAATTACACTAAGCAAATGAAACATGAAAAAAAAACTTAAAATACCAACTCCTTTGTAAACTAAAAATAATGAACACATACATGTTGGTTTCATCCCATTGGTTAGAAGTGTTACCAGGCAGGTCATGCTGGAACCCATAATGCCCGTCTTCTTTCTCTGTTTAAAATATAAGAGAAAAAGCAATCAACCGTAGGCCATTTTGAAATTAAAAATTAGTTGACTGTACTTTGTACACACCTGTACTTTCAAATAGTAAAATCTACAATTTGTTGCCTTAACTGTAACACAGGTCCCCCAATAACCTAAAAGAATTAACATAACTAGATACTTACAAGCTGCAAAAGGCAATTCCACCATGTATGATTCTTCTGCATGAAATGAAACTTGCCAATCCTCCTTGATTACTGAATATTGTTCAGGTGAGGCAGACATGTCCCAGCTAAGGCCTGGTAGTACATAAAGGAAAGGCTTTAGTTTGGTTTATTTTAAACAAAACTCTACCAATCAAGCTTCATCGTTATTTTTCTAAGTGATATGGCTATAAAAGTCACATCTGATAATCTCAGCAGGGGCAGAGGCAATCCTTATAGCACCATTTCAATTTAGCAGAATTCAAACGTACACTTTTGTTTAAGTCCAAACTATCTGGTGCCTGCATTTGTATATGTTTATAACAATGAAACAGGCCTTTACTTTCATCACACTACAATTTTTTTTTTCGGGTGTCATAGATTTCAAAAAGTGATATAAACCGTATTTAAAATAATTTTTACCTTGCAAATCACTGTTGAATCTGAAGTGTCCTTCCTCCACAGTGTTTGGAGGGCTTGGGGTCTGTTGGATAAACATGCAACATGGAAAATTTCAAAAAAGCACGTAAGAATCATATTAATAGATATTAGATTGAAAAGCTTCACAACCCACACCCCCCCCCCAAAAAAAAATGAGCATATATATATATATATATATATATATATATATATATATATATATAATGACACAAGCACGCACACATTATATGGCTAACAAGTGTATACAGAGTACCGATGCATGTAGATGCATATGTAAAATAGTGACAACAACATGTACATGTGTATTAGCCAATTTCTGCTATTTTAAGAATGAAGAAGGCGTATTCGATAAAAAGAATGGGTGTGTGTGTGTGTGTGTCAATATCTTTCTACAAATGAACAGTGTTTTTATTGTTCACATCACAATAACACAGCCAACTATCCTCAGGATGATACCAGGTGACCTAACTCTGACTAGACACAGTCCTTCTGTCTAGACACCGGCCACTAGCTGGCATTGGTAGCACTGCACACATGCACAATACAATCTTTTAATCTTTTATCCTCCACCCAAAAATCTCAAATCAATCACAGAAAACAACAAATCAATTACAGCCCTGTGGTGCACCTGTTTGTTTGTGTGCTGTAAGGGAAAACCAGATGGAATTTAACCCTGTCTGCAGCTTGTTCCTGCAGATTCCTCGGGTTGTTACCTTCCCATCTGTAGGAGAGGTGTAACAAATAGGCCTCTCTGTTTATATATATATATATATATATATATATATATATATATATATATATATATATATTATACACTCAGTGGTTACTTATTCAGTATACCCTTCTAATACTGGATAGGGGCCCTATTTCCCCCAACGGCCTTCATACTTTTCGGCATGGATCCAACAAATGCTGGAGACATTCTGTTGTTGTTCTGGCCCACAGTGACATGATAGCATTACGGAGTTGCTGCCGATTTATCGGCTGCACGTTCATGCTAAGATCTGTTCCACCACATCCCAAAGGTGGTCTATTGGATTGAGATCTCTTGACTGTGGAGGACACTGGAGTACACTGAACTCATTGTTAAGTTCATGGAACCAACTTGAGATGATGTGTGCTTTGTGACATTGCTCGTTATCCTGCTAGATGTACCCATTAGAAGATGGGTAGACTGTGACCATAAAGGGATGCACACGATGAGCACCAATACTCATTTAGGCTTTTTGATGTAAACATTGCTCAATTGGTATTAAAGGGCCTATTGTGTTCCAAGAAAACATTCCCCACATCATAACACCCCCATCAGCCTGCACTAAAACAAGGCAGGATGGATCCATGGATTCAATTAGTTTACGCCAAGTTATGACACTACCATCTGCATCTTACAGCAGAAATCGAGATTCGTTAGACCAGGCAATGTTTTTCCAATCTTAAACTGACTAATTTTGGTGAGTCTGTGCTCACTGTAGCCTCACTGTGGTGTGCTGCAGCTGTAGCCCATCCACTTTAAGAGTTGACGTGCTGTGCGTTCAGAGATTCTCTTTTGCATACCACTGTTGTAACTCATGGTTATTTAAGTTACTGTCACCTTGAAACATTCTCCTCTGACTTCTCTCATTAACAAGCTGTTTTCTCCCACAGAACTGGTGCTCACTGGATATTTTTTGTTTCGTGCACCATTCCGTGCATGAAAATCCAAGGAGATCAGCAATTTCTGAGATACTCTGACACCAACAATCATTCCATGATCAAAGTCACTTAGATCACATTTCTTGCTGCCACATGATTGGCTGATTAGATATTTACATTAACGGGCAAGGGAACAGGTGCAGCTAATAAAGTTGCTAATGAATATGTATATATATATATATATATATATATATATATATATATATATATATATATGTATATATATATATATATATTGTGACAGGGTTACCCTTCCGATGATGCACACTCGATAACTTCTTGCTTGCACTTTGCTTTTAATGTCAGTATGGCAAAATAGCCCATAACACAAATTTCAACATACTTTCCTGTGATCCTAATAATAACTTAGCAGAAACTAACTCCCAGTCACTGGCCAACTTGTTCGGCATGGGTCACACTGCATAACGAATAACTCAGGCTTAAATACTTTACACTCCTCCCACAACCCTAGCTGGATGGACAGATGACACGCCCACCTTGTCTTTATATAGGAGTATTCTTCAGGTTCTCTGCTTGATTAGTCTCACTGCAGATACATCCTGTCAGCTGCTGTTTGCTGTGGAAAAAGATACCTCTAAAACACTTCAAAATAGGAAAGGAAATCACACTCTATACTATTATTTTGTCACAGATATATCTTCCACCTCTATATCTTTAAACTAGGTGTACTGCTGTACAAATGTGATCTTGTTTGCAGCCTTGCCCTGCAGATTCTCAGCTACATACCTAACTTCTCTCTTAGAGGCCTGTGGAAAACCACTCCTTTTGTCACAATACATATCTATATATGTAGATATATATATTGTCACAAGATCAGGTTAGGGGTGCTATCTCCTGGGGTTAAACGCCAGTACAGGACTGTTCCCTTGGTAGTGAGAGACCGAGGGCACAGCCTTATATCAGCACCTTACAGGTGCAACTCCTGCTTAGCAGCAGAGTGTCTGGTATGTAGGAAGACCCAAAATGGGACTGAGGTATGGAGCCCACCTTTCTGTCTCCCCTTATAACCCTAGGGACCGTTACACTGGCTTTTTCTGCAGCCAAAAACAATCTTTGGGAAGCTTTTTCCTAAACACAAGCAATCTCCCCGGGGTTTTAAGACACACAAGACAGAACCTGGGACATATATATCCGCCACTAACAACTTCCCCAGTGCTTCTGTCACAATATATATATATATATATATATATATATGTATATATTTCAAGGTCATCTCCAGACTATCATTCCTCTGCTAGAACACCAGTAGTCCCTCTTCTTTAAACTGAAAGCGTCCGTCTCCTTACCTCCAAGAGAGAGCACACATACAGCACACATCTATAGAGATCAGCATGAGAACAGCAGCAGATGTTTCTCCCAGCTTGGTAACTACAGGGATGAGGGAGTCACATTAAGTCACGGAAATACAAAATCTGGAATCGCAGCTTCCAGTAGTGCAGCTGGCAGCCAAGCTCAGGCCCAGCCAAGTCTGAAAACATCAATCCTGCTTCCGCACCCTGTCACCGAGCTGTGTACAAACCGCAGTGCCGGGGTCAGCCAGCTCCTTGTCATGAAACAACTCTTAATATTATTTGTGACACAGAAAGACAACTACCTATTATAGACTTTCTGCACACACACTGACATCGTATTACAGGATTTACCTCCTTTTACTCCCACCCCAGCCTGGGAGAGTTAAAGAACCCAGATCTTTGCCTCTATTCAGAATTAGTGGGTTAAATGTACTAAAAGCCTTGTTTAATTAAGGGAAAATTGGCCCTCAGCAACACAATTATGTTGGACCTATTATGACTGGTACACTAACTTAACTGCTCTCGCTGGCTCCAATTTAATTAATACTAAAAACAATTGGGGGGATGCTAATGCTACTGAATTGTTATCTTTCATGCGGAACGCAGACATTTTTTTGTTACATTTATTGTTTTTCAATATATAGTTTAATAAACATAACTGATCCACAAATTATGTTATTATTTTTAATATCACTAACGTACCCCCAGGCGGTGGGAAACTTTTGCCGCATGGATCCAAGGATATCTACATTATTGCTGTGTTTATACTCTTGTTTCTACCGAAATACAATCTCACTTACAGGCCGCAAAGACCCAAATATAACCTTGGGACCATAGTTCACACTGCCTTAATTTTAAAATAAAGATCTCAGTTAGGACCTACATATCTTGTGCAACATTTTTTTTACATTATCCTGTAGCCTTTACGACCATTAAAATACATTGATCACATATATGTAACTTCTTAGGACCACGAAGAGGACCAAGTTCAAATGAGAGACGAGTAGAGGTCAAGAAGGTTAATTAGAGGCGGGGAAGCTGCAGGAAATTAATTGAGGATGGATCGGTGGATAGGGGAAAACTGAAGGGGGAACAGAGAACGGAGGAAATGATGGAGTAGAATAACCAGAGATAATGAACTAAAGGGGCAGTGAGCCACAGAAAATTTATTAAATGAGGGATCTATGAAGGACATTAGTTAATTTAAGGGAAGGGGAAGTAACGTGTGTAATCTGTATGAATGTATGATGAATTCATGAAGGGTGACTAAACTTCCCACAATTCTAGTGAATTTGAGTCGCTAGTAAGCCTACCAATAGTCATGGGCTCGCTGTGGCTCAGTGGTTAGCACCACTACTCTTAGCGCTGGGGTCATAAGATCGATTACTGACCAGGGCCTCATCTGTGTGGAATTTGTATGTTCTTCACGTGTTTCCGTGGGTTTCCTCTGGGTGCTCCGGTTTCCTCCCATACTCCAAAAACTACTAGGTAAGTTAATTGGCTGCTGACAAAATGAACCCTAGACTGTGTGTGTGAGTGTGTTAGGGGATCAAGATTGTAAGCTCTAATGGGGCAGCATGGTGGCTCAGTGGTTAGCACTTCTGCCTCACAGCGCTGGGGTCTTGAGCTCAATTCCCAACCATAGCCTTATCTATGTGAGTTTGTAGGTTCTCCCTGTGTTTGCGTGGGTTTCCTCCGGCTGCTCCGGTTTCCTCCCACACTCTAAAAAAAACATACTAGTAGGTTAATTGGCTGCTATCAAAATTGACCCAAGTCTGTCTCTGTCTGTGTGTGTGTGTGTATGTTAGAGAATTTAGACTGTAAGCTCCAATGGGGCAGGGACTGATGTGAATGAGTTCTCTGTCCAGTGCTGCGGAATCAGTGTCTCTATATAAATAAATGGTGATGACGATGATGGGGCAGGGACTGATGTGAATGACAAATATTCTCTGTACAGCGCTGCGGATGTGGTGGTGCTATATAAATAAACGATGATGGGCTCTACACCACAAAGATGCAGTATAAAATATTAAACAGACCTCCACACCCCATTACGTTGGATCATTGCAATCTTGCTAGATTTGTGAGAAATTTGGCCAAACACGCACAGTCATATTGTGGTAGGTTACAATGATACAATATGATCAGATTGCAGTATATAGTGGTTGAAGTTGTTACCCTACTATTGAAGAACCAACTCTTAACATCACAAACCTGACTAAGTGTTTCAATGCGCTCCCTTTTCAGTGGCACTTTGTAGGATTCCTATAATAATACAAAGCTTCTATACACAGCTATAAAAATAAACAGTACTAAAAATACAAATACTAATACAGGATATAGATTTTATCAGTGTTAGGATCCAGCCACCTTTTGGTGCCAAAGGAGTTTGTCCGCTATAAAAAAAATAGAGCCTCGAATAAGGGTCAGAAGATAGGTATGGACACATGGGGGTAAATGTATCAAGCTGAGAGTTTGCCGGCGGGTTTGAAAAGTGGAGATGTTGCCTATAGCAACCAATCAGATTCTAGCTGTCATTTTGTAGAATGCACTAAATAAATGACAGCTAGAATCTGATTGGTTTTTCAAACTCTCAGCTTGATACATTTACCCCATGGTGTTGTTGTGTGTGTATGAAAGGTTATAAGCACCACACATATATTCATCATTGTTTTTACAACCTTTCTTTTATTGATAATCTAAATACAATGAGCAGCCCATACTAACAACGTGCACATAGTGTGCAGAGACCCACATGTCGCCCTTTTCCTCTATCTAAGACCACGTGTACCGTTCGTGCCGGGAGGTCTGCCTGTCAGATCACAACTCCAGGACTCTATTGCCTCCTGCCTGTCAGTGACTGCAGTATTCTGATTTGTAAATCCTATAAACATATCCTGGGTAGAGAGGCAACCAATCACCATTGAGAATGACTCAGCCTACATACATAGAGCATTACCCAACCTGGAGATGCTGTATAGACAACAAATAACACACGATGGATAAATCTCTCATCTGAACAACACAACTCCTTTATGGTTATGCGACTCAGGCATCTGAATGGCATAAAAAAAATGCTGCCGACTACTTAATATTTTACAGTTATAATATCCCTACAACTACAAACATCAAAATCACTTTTATAATTTATATTCGTGATTGAAATGTGGGGTGCAGAAATACATATATGCCTGAAAATAGGTGTGCAATGAATTTATGCATGACTAAAAATATATAGGGGGGTGACCATATACATGACTAAAATTGTGGGATGCAGCGACCTAAAAATATGAGGTGCGATGACTGCATACATGACCAAAAATGTAGAATGCAGAGAATCTTTACATGACTAACACATACTTGGCAACATTTTTGTTTGGGCTTCCGGGAGCTGCCAAGGGGGAGGTGGGCGCCCCTTGTGATGTAATGACGCAAACCGCGTCATTTTACAGCAGAGGCGGGGCCAAACGCCGCAATTCCGGGTGAATCGCAACGTTTTAACCGAATTTTGCCCGCTTCACTAGGAAGTGGGCAGATCAGGGAGATTGCCACACTCTCCCGGGAGTCCGGGAGACTCAAGCGAAATGCGGGAGTCTCCCGGACAATTTGGGAGAGTTGGCAAGTATGGACTAACAATGTAAAAATTAATAGTTACGTTATCAATAGGAGTATTCTAGATGGCAGTCAGCTGGGTAAGCAGGTGATAGACCTGGCAATGTTAGGGGTAATGTGGGCTACCATCAACATTACATGAACAGGGCACCTTATGGCACAGAATTAGATTTACAAAGCTTAAATGCAATGAAGTGCCCACTCATGATTTTGAAGTATACCCTCAGACATACTAACACAGTTACTGCAGCACTTGGCAAAACAGTGACATAGATGAGTTTTGTGTTCTAAATATTTATATTTAAAATATGTTCACTTAAGGTCACACAATGATATTAGATAATAAGAGTTGCATCTACGGAGTGCACGTAATATAGTAAGGATAAGCTAGAAAAATATTTAAACCCTAAACTGCAGCTACTTATGCAGGACACAAAAGCATTCAATACAGTATACCACTCTATATCATAAATATTCAGTGCTGTGCTGTTGTATTCAACTGATAAGCAGAAGAATGGCACGCATCAAATAGCATGTTCATAGAGAAACTTAATGTATAAGCAGTACATTGCTCATTTCCACTTCACCTCTTTTATTAGACAAAACAGACAAAGGGATTAATATTCACTCTAGGAATTGCGTGTATGAACATGCAATTGATCCTTATTTGCCTGAGACTAACTATGCAAACTGAAGGACCAGAGTAACAACATGTATATACAGCCTGAGATGGAAAAACATAAATCCAATTTGAGGATAATTGTTTCAACCTTGTTAGATATACTCAGTGTAAGCTATTGGCCGATGGTTTGTTTATAATTCATGCTATGGTTGATGCAAGTACATGCGTTTCCCTTGATTAGTATGGACACACTTTAGATGGGCTCTGTCACTTTTTTGCACTTTCCCACTTCTATCTGCGAGTACTAAATGGTTGCACTCTAAGATCTATATTCTTTGCATGAAAAGAAACACCGGTTGGGTGATCTCTTTTTCAACATGGATACCGCTATCATTGTAGGCACTGCCACAGCCAGTTGGCAGCTGGTGCCATCTTAAAGATGTAAAAAAAGTAGATTCTAAAGTGCTTCAAGGCGGTCATGCTTCATTTAATAAATGACCCCCATGTTATAGATAAGGTTGAAACTCTTATATGGAATAAAGGATCTCGGCATTAGTGTTGTTACATTGGTGTTTTACAGTAATAAGGACTAAAACCTGTTTTTTTGCAATTTGCAGCCCTTGAGTCGCTGTGGAACTACAAGTTCCAGAATCCTCTGCCAGTCTTGTAGTTCCATGATAGGATGACCATGTGTTGCCCACTTCTGTTCTAAAGACCTATCAGTAGCAGACAATCCAATAGATGCAGCAGGCCTGCAGTGACAGCTCATATCAATAACAGATGATTGATGGACAAATAACAGCTGCTTGGGATTCCCCGTCTCCACGATGCTGAATATTGCTGCTAATAGACGTCTCCAGGCAGAGTTGTATTTAGGAGATGTTGGGCATGGATGATGTAGCTTGGGCATGGAGTTTAGTAACTAACCCCCCACCACCCCTCACAAAATTCTAGGAAAGTCACATTCCTCTTTCACCATTCCTTCTATGGTATAATATAATATTGGTAAAAAATACTATAGGAGTGGCACAATGCAGTTGTCCGTTTATACAGAAAAAAATCAGATTTATCCATCATTGTCACTACTGTCTACTGTCACATTGCACATATTTTTTTTCTTTTAGCCTTCCCCTTCAGTAGATATTTACATCTGCTGATGTAATTCACTGGTAGAGCCCCCAGCCACCCTGCAGCTTCCAGCCATCAATTTTCATCACCTTTCCCCCTGGAGTGGCTCCTTATATCTCAAGTCAAAATTCCACAGTGTTTTCCCCTCTCTGGACAAACCCCTGGGTCTCTCCTTGTTAAGCATTGGTGAGTCCTGGACTGGGGGTTTGGAGAGGGGAGTGGAGATGAGCTGTACTTACACGGAAACTCTCCTGCTAGATTGTAAACCAAAAGTGTGGAGTAGTCGTGTGAGAACAATGGATACTAATTAGCCTTCCCCCTCACCAGTATCTTGCAACCTTCTACCCATAAGCCACCTTTCTTCACTTTAAGGACAATGACTAGCAGCTTCCATGCAATATCAACAACATACAATAAACAATATACATATTTACAATGAGATACAATGTCCCCTTTTCCACATGTAATTAGACACTGCAGTTGTACTCTGTTGAGCTGGGGAACAAAATCAAGGGCTATGAGAATGTGTACATATATTAATGAAAATAAAATGCAAGTTTAAAAGATTTCCATCTATTGATGAGTTTGGAAGGGGAGAGTTAAAACTGTCACGAGTCAGTCACGGGCCAAAGCTACTGTATGAGCCCCTCAATTATTACTATATACATTAAGCCTGTTGCTCAAAGTAACTGCCTGAAACAGTGAGAAAGGACTTTTTGAATAATCAATCTGGGTTACAAAATGTAAACTAGCAGCCATTGATGTGCTTATATGATTCTGTTTTTTATGAAGTAGGTTTAGCAAGAGATTATTATTATTATCGTTTATTTGTTAGACGCCACAAGATTTCCGCAGCGCCGTACACGGTACAAACAGTAGACTATACAGGGAGAGACAGTACTGAACAATCAACAAAAAATACCAGTACTTCAGAAACTCCAGGCAGGCTAATGCAGTAAAGACGGAGCAGAAGAACAGGTAAGGAGACAGGAGGGAAGAGGGCCCTGCTCATACGAGCTTACATCCTAAGGGAGGGTGAACAAACAGGCACAAGGGGAGCAGTTGAAGCATGGGGGAGAGAAAAGGGGGGCCGGGAGGAGAGAGGGGAGATGAAGGGGTTAAGTGGATGGTTGGTAGGCTTTAAGTAACAGGTGAGTTTTAAGTGCCCATTTGAAGGAGCACAGATTAGGAGAGAGACGGATGGAGCGAGGGAGTGGTAAGTGGTGATGAGAGTGGAGGAGAGGCGGTGGTCATTGGCCGAGCGCAGGGAGCGGGCGGGAGTGTGAATGCAGAGGAGGTTAGATATATAGGGGGCAGTGGACTGGGAGAGAGCCTTGTAAGTGGTGGTAAGGAGTTTGAAAATGATTCTGTAGGGGAAGGGGAGCCAGTGTAAGGCAAGGCAGAGAGGGGAGGCAGAGGAGGAGCGGCGTGAAAGGAAGATGAGTCTTGCAGCCGCATTGAGTATAAAGAGAGATGAATCTGTTTAGGTTTTTCATGTCTCATGCTTCTTGGAATGTGCTTATGCAAAGCTGAACGATTTTGTACCAGTGATTGTTTACAAACATTGATAAGAGATTTAACGTCTCCAAACCTCAGAGGTAGGACCTCATTTTAACCCCCTTTGCCTATAGGTGCCAGGATTATTGCTTTTACAACATATGTGAAAATATATTATCGCACCTTCTGATCTAATTAGACTTGTTGGATCTATGCTTTATCCAATTATCTGAGATTCCCTTCTTTTAAAACAGCTACATCAACAGCAAGAGCAATTTCCCCATGTTCAATAGAATATACTTCAAGACCTTCAACCCAAATACACTTCTCACTGAGTGTGGAAGGGAAGACTACTTAAAGTCCTGGGCTACTGCCTCAAATCTGCTACTGTACATTGGGTATTTCTGACTGAGTGAACCAGTGGTTGGGAAATTTAGTGAAGACACCGTTGTAATGTGCCGTTAGCAGAAGTAATAATGCCCAGGGCCATAACGAGGACTGTGCGAGAGGGCCCAAAGCTAACAGGAGGTGCAGGGAAATTAATATTTTAGGTTCATTTCATTAAAATTGGAGGCAACAGGTTGTCTGCTTTCTTTCTGGCCCAGGCGCTAAAATTTACATTACAGCTCTAGTAGTAGTAATATAATTTAGCAACGGCAGTAATACTGAGACATATTGTATACCAGTAAATGTATGACAGCAGTAGATGCTCATTAACATGCCAACAGTTGTGGTATACCAGTATGAGTTTCCCAGTAGTAGTTAGATACAACTAGTAGTTTCCCAGTAATATACCATCAGCCCAGTAATATACCAGCAGTAGTAGTTACATACAACTAGTAGTTTCCCAGTAATATACCATCAGCCCAGTAATAAGCCAGCAGTAGTAGTTAGATACAACTAGTAGTTTCCCAGTAATATACCATCAGCCCAGTAATATACCAGCAGTAGTAGTTACATACAACTAGTAGTTTCCCAGTAATATACCATCAGCCCAGTAATATGCCAGCAGCAGTAGTAGTTAGATACAACTAGTAGTTTCCCAGTAATATACCATCAGCTCAGTAATATACCAGCAGTAGTAGTAGTTAGATACAACTAGTAGTTTCCCAGTAATATACCATTAGCCCAGTAATATGCCAGCAGTAGTAGTTAGATACAACTAGTAGTTTCCCAGTAATATACCATCAGCTCAGTAATATGCCAGCAGTAGTAGTAGTTAGATACAACTAGTAGTTTCCCAGTAATATACCATCAGCTCAGTAATATACCAGCAGTAGTAGTAGTTAGATACAACTAGTAGTTTCCCAGTAATATACCATCAGCCCAGTAATATACCAGCAGTAGTAATTAGATACAACTAGTAGTTTCCCAGTAATATACCATCAGTCCAGTAATATACCAGCAGTAGTAGTTACATACAACTAGTAGTTTCCCAGTAATATACCATCAGCCCAGTAATAAACCAGCAGTAGTAGTTAGATACAACTAGTAGTTTCCCAGTAATATACCATTAGCCCAGTAATATACCACCAGTAGTAGTTAGATACAACTAGTAGTTTCCCAGTAATATACCATCAGCCCAGTAATATGCCAGCAGCAGTAGTAGTTAGATACAACTAGTAGTTTCCCAGTAATATACCATCAGCCCAGTAATATGCCAGCAGTAGTAGTAGTTAGATACAACTAGTAGTTTCCCAGTAATATACCATCAGCCCAGTAATATGCCACCAGTAGTAGTTAGATACAACTAGTAGATTCCCAGTAATATACCATCAGCCCAGTAATATGCCAGCAGTAGTAGTTAGATACAACTAGTAGTTTCCCACTAATATACCATCAGCCTAGTAATATGCCAGCAGTAGTAGTTAGATACAACTAGTAGATTCCCAGTAATATACCATCAGCCCAGTAATATGCCAGCAGTAGTAGTTAGATACAACTAGTAGCTCCCCAGTAATATACCATCAGCCCAGTAATATGCCAGCAGTAGTAGTTAGATACAACTAGTAGCTCCCCAGTAATATACCATCAGCCCAGTAATATGCCAGCAGTAGTAGTAGTTAGATACAACTAGTAGTTTCCCAGTAATATACCATCAGCCCAGTAATATGCCACCAGTAGTAGTTAGATACAACTAGTAGATTCCCAGTAATATACCATCAGCCCAGTAATATGCCAGCAGTAGTAGTTAGATACAACTAGTAGCTCCCCAGTAATATACCATCAGCCCAGTAATATGCCAGCAGTAGTAGTTAGATACAACTAGTAGCTCCCCAGTAATATACCATTAGTCCAGTAATATGCCAGCAGTAGTAGTTAGATACAACTAGTATTTTCCCAGTAATATACCATCAGCCCAGTAATATGCCAGCAGTAGTAGTTAGATACAACTAGTAGTGTCCCAGTAATATACCATCAGCCCAGTAATATGCCAGCAGCAGTAGTAGTTAGATACAACTAGTAGTTTCCCAGTAATATACCATCAGCCCAGTAATATGCCAGCAGTAGTAGTTAGATACAACTAGTAGTTTCCCAGTAATATACCATCAGCCCAGTAATATGCCAGCAGCAG
Organism: Mixophyes fleayi; assembly: GCF_038048845.1. Classification (NCBI taxonomy): domain Eukaryota; kingdom Metazoa; phylum Chordata; class Amphibia; order Anura; family Limnodynastidae; genus Mixophyes; species Mixophyes fleayi. Next base: position 20,358,837 of record NC_134410.1, read on the forward strand.
TAGTAGTTAGATACAGCTAGTAGGTTCCCAGTAATATACCATTAGCCCGGTAATATGCCAGCAGTAGTAGTTAGATACAACTAATAAGTTCCCAGTAATATGCCATTAGTCCAGTAATATACCAGCAGTAGTAGTTAGATACAACTAGTAGTTTCCCAGTAATATACCATTAGCCCGGTAATATACCAGCAGTAGTAGTTAGATACAGCTAGTAGTTTCTTAGTAATATACCATCAGCCCAGTTATATGCCACCAGTAGTAGTTAGATACAACTAGTAGTTTCCCAGTAATATACCATTAGCCCGGTAATATGCCAGCAGTAGTAGTTAGCTACAACTAGTAGCTCCCCAGTAATATACCATCAGCCTAGTAATATGCCAGCAGTAGTAGTTAGATACAACTAGTAGTTTCCTAGTAATATACCATCAGCCCAGTAATATGCCAGCAGTAGTAGTTAGATACAACTAGTAGCTCCCCAGTAATATACCATCAGCCCAGTGATATGCCAGCAGTAGTAGTTAGATACAACTAGTAGTTTCCCAGTAATATACCATCAGCCCAGTAATATACCAGCAGTAGTAGTTAGATACAACTAGTAGTTTCCCAGTAATATACCATCAGCCCAGTAATATGTCAGTAGTAGTAGTTAGATACAACTAGTAGTTTCCCAGTAATATACCATCAGCCCAGTAATATGCCAGCAGTAGTAGTAGTTAGATACAACTAGTAGTTTCCCAGTAATATACCATCAGCCCAGTAATATACCAGCAGTAGTAGTTAGATACAACTAGTAGTTTCCCAGTAATATACCATCAGCCCAGTAATATACCAGCAGTAGTAGTTAGATATAACTAGTAGTTTCCCAGTAATATACCATCAGCCCAGTAATATGTCAGTAGTAGTAGTTAGATACAACTAGTAGTTTCCCAGTAATATACCATCAGCCCAGTAATATGCCAGCAGTAGTAGTTAGATACAACTAGTAGTTTCCCAGTAATATACCATTAGCCCAGTAATATACCAGCAGTAGTAGTTAGATACAACTAGTAGTTTCCCAGTAATATACCATTAGCCCAGTAATATGCCAGCAGTAGTAGTTAGATACAACTAGTAGTGTCCCAGTAATATACCATCAGCCCAGTAATATGCCAGCAGCAGTAGTAGTTAGATACAACTAGTAGTTTCCCAGTAATATACCATCAGCCCAGTAATATGCCAGCAGTAGTAGTTAGATACAACTAGTAGTTTCCCAGTAATATACCATCAGCCCAGTAATATGCCAGCAGCAGTAGTAGTTAGATACAACTAGTAGTTTCCCAGTAATATACCATCAGCCCAGTAATATGCCAGCAGCAGTAGTAGTTAGATACAACTAGTAGTTTCCCAGTAATATACCATTAGCCCAGTAATATACCAGCAGTAGTAGTTAGATACAACTAGTAGTTTCCCAGTAATATACCATTAGCCCAGTAATATGCCAGCAGTAGTAGTTAGATACAACTAGTAGTGTCCCAGTAATATACCATCAGCCCAGTAATATGCCAGCAGCAGTAGTAGTTAGATACAATTAGTAGTTTCCCAGTAATATACCATCAGCCCAGTAATATACCAGCAGTAGTAGTTAGATATAACTAGTAGTTTCCCAGTAATATACCATCAGCCCAGTAATATGTCAGTAGTAGTAGTTAGATACAGCTAGTAGGTTCCCAGTAATATACCATTAGCCCGGTAATATGCCAGCAGTAGTAGTTAGATACAACTAATAAGTTCCCAGTAATATGCCATTAGTCCAGTAATATACCAGCAGTAGTAGTTAGATACAACTAGTAGTTTCCCAGTAATATACAATTAGCCCGGTAATATACCAGCAGAAGTAGTTAGATACAGCTAGTAGTTTCCTAGTAATATACCATCAGCCCAGTAATATGCCACCAGTAGTAGTTAGATACAACTAGTAGTTTCCCAGTAATATACCATTAGCCCGGTAATATGCCAGCAGTAGTAGTTAGATACAACTAGTAGCTCCCCAGTAATATACTATCAGCCTAGTAATATGCCAGCAGTAGTATTTAGATACAACTAGTAGTTTCCTAGTAATATACCATCAGCCCAGTAATATGCCAGCAGTAGTAGTTAGATACAACTAGTAGCTCCCCAGTAATATACCATCAGCCCAGTGATATGCCAGCAGTAGTAGTTAGATACAACTAGTAGTTTCCCACTAATATGCCATTAGCCCAGTAATATGCCAGCAGTAGTAGTTAGATACAACTAGTAGTTTCCCAGTAATATACCATCAGCCCAGTAATATGCCAGCAGTAGTAGTTAGATACAACTAGTATTTTCCCAGTAATATACCATCAGCCCAGTAATATACCAGCAGTAGTAGTTAGATACAACTAGTAGTTTCCCAGTAATATACCATCAGCCCAGTAATATACCAGCAGTAGTAGTTAGATATAACTAGTAGTTTCCCAGTAATATACCATCAGCCCAGTAATATGTCAGTAGTAGTAGTTAGATACAACTAGTAGTTTCCCAGTAATATACCATCAGCCCAGTAATATGCCAGCAGTAGTAGTTAGATACAACTAGTAGTTTCCCAGTAATATACCATTAGCCCAGTAATATACCAGCAGTAGTAGTTAGATACAACTAGTAGTTTCCCAGTAATATACCATTAGCCCAGTAATATGCCAGCAGTAGTAGTTAGATACAACTAGTAGTGTCCCAGTAATATACCATCAGCCCAGTAATATGCCAGCAGCAGTAGTAGTTAGATACAACTAGTAGTTTCCCAGTAATATACCATCAGCCCAGTAATATGCCAGCAGTAGTAGTTAGATACAACTAGTAGTTTCCCAGTAATATACCATCAGCCCAGTAATATGCCAGCAGCAGTAGTAGTTAGATACAACTAGTAGTTTCCCAGTAATATACCATCAGCCCAGTAATATGCCAGCAGCAGTAGTAGTTAGATACAACTAGTAGTTTCCCAGTAATATACCATTAGCCCAGTAATATACCAGCAGTAGTAGTTAGATACAACTAGTAGTTTCCCAGTAATATACCATTAGCCCAGTAATATGCCAGCAGTAGTAGTTAGATACAACTAGTAGTGTCCCAGTAATATACCATCAGCCCAGTAATATGCCAGCAGCAGTAGTAGTTAGATACAACTAGTAGTTTCCCAGTAATATACCATCAGCCCAGTAATATACCAGCAGTAGTAGTTAGATACAACTAGTAGTTTCCCAGTAATATACCATCAGCCCAGTAATATACCAGCAGTAGTAGTTAGATATAACTAGTAGTTTCCCAGTAATATACCATCAGCCCAGTAATATGTCAGTAGTAGTAGTTAGATACAGCTAGTAGGTTCCCAGTAATATACCATTAGCCCGGTAATATGCCAGCAGTAGTAGTTAGATACAACTAATAAGTTCCCAGTAATATGCCATTAGTCCAGTAATATACCAGCAGTAGTAGTTAGATACAACTAGTAGTTTCCCAGTAATATACCATTAGCCCGGTAATATACCAGCAGAAGTAGTTAGATACAGCTAGTAGTTTCCTAGTAATATACCATCAGCCCAGTAATATGCCACCAGTAGTAGTTAGATACAACTAGTAGTTTCCCAGTAATATACCATTAGCCCGGTAATATGCCAGCAGTAGTAGTTAGATACAACTAGTAGCTCCCCAGTAATATACTATCAGCCTAGTAATATGCCAGCAGTAGTATTTAGATACAACTAGTAGTTTCCTAGTAATATACCATCAGCCCAGTAATATGCCAGCAGTAGTAGTTAGATACAACTAGTAGCTCCCCAGTAATATACCATCAGCCCAGTGATATGCCAGCAGTAGTAGTTAGATACAACTAGTAGTTTCCCACTAATATGCCATTAGCCCAGTAATATGCCAGCAGTAGTAGTTAGATACAACTAGTAGTTTCCCAGTAATATACCATCAGCCCAGTAATATGCCAGCAGTAGTAGTTAGATACAACTAGTATTTTCCCAGTAATATACCATCAGCCCAGTAATATACCAGCAGTAGTAGTTAGATACAACTAGTAGTTTCCCAGTAATATACCATCAGCCCAGTAATATACCAGCAGTAGTAGTTAGATATAACTAGTAGTTTCCCAGTAATATACCATCAGCCCAGTAATATGTCAGTAGTAGTAGTTAGATACAACTAGTAGTTTCCCAGTAATATACCATCAGCCCAGTAATATGCCAGCAGTAGTAGTTAGATACAGCTAGTAGTTTCCCAGTAATATACCATCAGCCCAGTAATATACCAGCAGTAGTAGTTAGACATAACTAGTAGTTTCCCAGTAATATACCATCAGCCCAGTAATATGTCAGTAGTAGTAGTTAGATACAACTAGTAGTTTCCCAGTAATATACCATCAGCCCAGTAAAATGCCAGCAGTAGTAGTTAGATACAACTAGTAGTTTCCCAGTAATATACCATCAGCCCAGTAATATGCCAGCAGTAGTAGTTAGATACAACTAGTAGTTTCCCAGTAATATACCATCAGCCCAGTAATATGCCAGCAGTAATAGTTAGATACAAGTAGTAGTTTCCCAGTAATATACCATCAGCCCAGTAATATACCAGCAGTAGTAGTTAGGTAAAACTAGTAGCTTCCCAGTAATATACCATCAGCCAAGTAATATGCCAGCAGTAGTAGTTAGATACAACTAGTAGCTTCCCAGTAATATACCATCAGCCCAGTGATATGCCAGCAGTAGTAGTTAGATACAACTAGTAGTTTCCCACTAATATGCCATTAGCCCAGTAATATGCCACCAGTTGTAGTTAGATACAACTAGTAGTTTCCCAGTAATATACCATCAGCCCAGTAATATGCCAGCAGTAGTAGTTAGATACAACTAGTAGTTTCCCAGTAATATACCATCAGCCCAGTAATATACCATTAGTCCAGTAATATGCCAGCAGTAGTAGTTAGATACAACTAGTAGTTTCCCAGTAATATACCATCAGCCCAGTAATATGCCAGCAGTAGTAGGTAGATATAGCTAGTAGTTCCCAAGTAATATACCATCAGCCCAGTAATATGCCAGCAGTAGTAGTTAGATACAGCTAGTAGTTTCCCAGTAATATACCATCAGCCCAGTAATATACCAGCAGTAGTATTTAGATACAACTAGTAGTTTCCCAGTAATATACCATCAGCCCAGTAATATGCCAGCAGTAGTAGTTAGATACAACTAGTAGTGTCCCAGTAATATACCATCAGCCCAGTAATATGCCAGCAGTAGTAGTTAGATACAACTAGTAGTGTCCCAGTAAAATACCATTAGCCCAGTAATATGCCAGCAGTAGTAGTTAGATACAACTAGTAGTTTCCCAGTAATATACCATCAGCCCAGTAATATGCCAGCAGTAGTAGTTAGATACAACTAGTATTTTCCCAGTAATATACCATCAGCCCAGTAATATGCCAGCAGTAGTAGTTAGATACAACTAGTAGTTTCCCAGTAATATACCATCAGCCCAGTAATATACCAGCAGTAGTAGTTAGATACAACTAGTAGTTTCCCAGTAATATACCTTCAGCCCAGTAATATACCAGCAGTAGTAGTTAGATACAACTAGTATTTTCCCAGTAATATACCATCAGCCCAGTAATATGCCAGCAGTAGTAGTTAGATACAACTAGTAGTTTCCCAGTACTATACCATCAGCCCAGTAATATGCCAGCAGTAGTAGTTAGATACAACTAGTATTTTCCCAGTAATATACCATCAGCCCAGTAATATGCCAGCAGTAGTAGTTAGATACAACTAGTAGTGTCCCAGTAATATACCATCAGCCCAGTAATATGCCAGCAGTAGTAGTTAGATACCACTAGTAGTTTCCCAGTAATATACCATTAGCCCAGTAATATGCCAGCAGTAGTAGTTAGATACAACTTGTATTTTCCCAGTAATATACCATCAGCCCAGTAATATGCCAGCAGTAGTAGTTAGATACAACTAGTAGTTTCCCAGTAATATACCATTAGCTCAGTAATATGCCAGCAGTAGTAGTTAGATACAACTAGTAGTTTCCCAGTAATATACCATCAGCCCTGTAATATGCCAGCAGTAGTAGTTAGATACAACTTGTATTTTCCCAGTAATATACCATCAGCCCAGTAATATGCCAGCAGTAGTAGTTAGATACAACTAGTAGTTTCCCAGTAATATACCATTAGCTCAGTAATATGCCAGCAGTAGTAGTTAGATACAGCTAGTAGTTCCCCAGTAATATACCATTAGCCCAGGAAAATGCAGCAGTAGTAGTTAGATACAACTAGTAGTTTCCCAGTAATATACCATCAGCCCAGTAATATGCCAGCAGTAGTAGTTAGATACAGCTAGTAGTTCCCCAGTAATATACCATTAGCCCGGTAATATGCCAGCAGTAGTAGTTAGATACAGCTAGTAGTTTTCCAGTAATATACCATTAGCCCGGTAATATGCCAGCAGTAGTAGTTAGATACAACTAGTAGATTCCCAGTAATATACCATCAGCCCAGTAATATGCCAGCAGTAGTAGTTAGATACAACTAGTAGTTCTCCAGTAATATACCATCAGCCCGGTAATATGCCAGCAGTAGTAGTTAGATACAGCTAGTAGTTCCCCAGTAATATACCATTAGCCCAGTAATAATCCAGCAGTAGTAGTTAGATACAACTAGTAGTTCTCCAGTAATATACTATTAGCCCGGTAATATGCCAGCAGTAGTAGTTAGATACAACTAGTAGTTCCCCAGTAATATACCATTAGCCCAGTAATATGCCAGCAGTAGTAGTTAGATACAACTAGTAGTTCTCCAGTAATATACTATTAGCCCGGTAATATGCCAGCAGTAGTAGTTAGATACAGCTAGTAGTTCTCCAGTAATATACCATTAGCCCGGTAATATGCCAGCAGTAGTAGTTAGATACAACTAGTAGTTCTCCAGTAATATACTATTAGCCCGGTAATATGCCAGCAGTATTAGTTAGATACAACTAGTAGTTCTCCAGTAATATACTATTAGCCCGGTAATATGCCAGCAGTAGTAGTTAGATACAGCTAGTAGTTCTCCAGTAATATACCATTAGCCCGGTAATATGCCAGCAGTAGTAGTTAGATACAACTAGTAGTTTTCCACTAATATGCCAGCAGTAGTAGTTAGATAGAACCAGTAGTTTCCCAGTAATTTACCATTAGTCCTAAGGTGGTCTAAGTGGCCCATGACACCTCTCACAGGCACAGGGCTTTGGTAAGCAGTGTCACTTTCCACGGAGTGAGGTGTTGTTTGCTTTGATTTTATTTAACTAATTACAATTGTTTATTAAAAAAAAACTTTTTTAGACTAATGATTGCATTGTATTATTAATCAAGTTGAATGTTAAAGATCCCAACTTGTTGGTGATGTTGGTTCCTTTGCTGTTAAGCTTCACTAGATTTTAGCCTTCTTCTTCAGTTCTTGTAAGATAAGGAAACTTGGGCAAATTTACTGTTTTATAGTTTATTTTCAGAGCAGATTTGTGTTCATGGATCAATCTACTTACTGATTATCTACAAACTACATCTGCTGGAAGTATGTTCAAAGTATCTACTACCCTTTCAGAGAAATCCAATTAAAAAATACTTCTGAGCTTTTCCATAACTCTTTTATTATTGAACTCCTTTTCTGGCATGTGACCTCTAACAAATACTCCTTAACATGAAGGATTCAGTGACATCAGTGGGGGATAAAGTGTCACATGTCTCCTCTGCAATGTCATAAATATTGGTTCAGCTCACAAAATGGCTGCGCACTATGTATAAGTGATGGCATAAATGTATTACTTCAAACAGCTCTGGTCACCCTTGTTCCTTACTCTAAGCTGAACATATTAAGTTCTGGAAAGCTTTGTTATTAAACATTGTACCATGTACTACTATATCTGTTTGTCTTGTTATCTGTGTTTTTTGTTATGTTCGGCCATTTTGTGCCATTTTGTGGTGAAACTGCCACAGCGCAGGAGATTGACATCAACTTTCTTTCTCACTGCCATGACAGGCCAAGCTGTGAAAATATTCCAGTTACCTCTGTTCAGTGTTGCCTGGTATTATTTTATTTCATCTGAAAGTCCATTATATATTTAAGCTTACTGTTCTTCAAGTACACAAACATCCAGAGTGTAATTACACAATCCTGTACCTATTTCATGTGATTCCCATGTAATTGACTGTCTCTCATGATGTCAATAGCTGTCTGTATTATTTTCTCATCTATATGCTGCAATTAAATATTTAATTTTGTTTCTCATGCACATATGTCTAATCTACAGTTTTCTGTGTGTAATGTTTTTTATTTGCATGTATGTATCCTATGCAGTCTGTATGTTATTATATGCAATGTACCTTTCTGTGTGAAGTGTTAATAGTGCATGAACTGAATGTGTCACATCTGTCATGATGGTTTGCATACCTGTTATTTCCCTATGCATTTGTCTGTATGAAGTTGTTAGCATGTCCTCATACACGTGTCTTTGTATGTTGGATTTGCTCTGTACGTTGTGAATGCAATTCTGTCTATATTAATATAATATCTGTCTATCTACATGTTATTATCCCAAATACACTGCACCTGCCTATGTAGTCCTAATGTCAACATGTATGTGTCGTTTGTGTGTCAGTCTGTCTGCATGGTATTACAGTGTTTGTCATGAACCTTTCTACTTATGAGCCCTTCATGTGTGCATGTTAGGCTTGCATGTATGTAATTATATATTATGTACCTCTTTGCGTGCAGTCTTGTTCTTTGCACATGTGTGTTTCTTGTTTGTTATCACAGTGATTGTAATGCACCTGTGTGTGCAGCTGTAACTATGTAACATGTCTGTATGTAGTGTCTATATTGTAGCATATCCTCCTGTACGTGGTGCAGTGGTAAAGATTGGAGCCGCGCTCCTCCTACCCCCAGCAGGTCCCTCCCAGCCTCTTCCACCCTCCCTGTCACCTCCAGCCTCCCCCACCCCAAACACCCAGACTCACCGAGCGAGGGATTGGACGAGGTGGCTCCCACACGGATCCTCCCGGGTGTCGGATGTGCGCCCATCTCCTGCCTCTCGGGGGGCTGCCAAAGAGCGCAAAGTGCCGGGGCGCCGCAGGATAGCGGTGTGTGCCCCTGGGGAAGGGGGGAGCTGGGTGTCATTAGCCGGGATTTGGAGCTATGGATGGAGCCGTTCTTGCCCTTTGAATGCCCCCTTCGTGCCAGCTGGTTTCCTGAGGCGGGGGCTGCTGCAGGAGGGGCGGCCAGAGCTGGCACCAGGTGGATGGCATGGCGCAGAGGAAGCCCAGCTGAAGGTAGGTTCAGCCCTGTGGTCCACACTGCAGTGCCAGGCTTGTCTCATCTTCCAGTCTCTGTCCCCATCCTCTGTACGTCTTATTCCACCTTTGCCTGTTTTGGCTGTCACTCCTTTTCTATTATGCCGGGGCTGTCTCTTTTTTGGGTAGTGGTCCTCTCTAGATTTCCCTTTGCCAGCTGCGCCTGTCTTAGACTGTCTGTCTCCTGTAGTCTATATTGGTGCTGTGGCTCTCTCTAACATCCCCTTCTTGCAATGGATCTTAGGCGCTGACTCCATGTTGTGGCTGTCCCTGATGCCCCTGTCCATGGTGCTGGACTGGGATCTTATACGACAGACTGACCTGGATGTTGGACACTGATGTTGTATACAAGCAAACGACATATTTATGAAACAAGCAAACAAAAAGTAACCGTTCATGTCAACAAAATACACCCTACAGTGCTTATACATGTCAATAACATCTAGTACACTATATAGTGCTGATGCATGATCTATATCATACATGTCTGAAAAGAATTAGCAACATGCATGGTGCAGTATGACAAGCACATTAGCAACATACAATCCTACAATTGTGAGACATGTCTGCAACTCACATTGTGCAAAACTGAGGCATATTGTTAATATATTAATCGAAATTCAGAGACATGCATGATACAGCCATAAAACATGTTACCAGCATGCATGCTAGAGCCATTTGACTTGACATTGACATACATTGTACAGCCCTTGTGACATGCCTGCAAAATGAATCCTGCAATCTTATCACTAATCAGCACCTTACATTAAACAGCCTATGCCTCTTCCATCTCTGACACATGACACTTGCAAATATCCTACTGCTTCCATAGATGTCATCAACCGATATAGATTCTACATACCTGAAATATGTCAGCAGAATATATCCTATCACCCTGCATAAATCATATAGCCCTAACCGTGGGCTTTTCAATACAACTGTAGATAAAATACTGTGAGTTATCACCCGTTTGGTGGAAAATGTATACACTGTCTATAGCTCGTTAAGGTATGTGACCATCACAAGTGAGCAATTAGTAGGAAACAAAGTAAAGCAACAAAGTGTTAAATTGAGATAGTCAATAAACCTTTTCATATGTGTGTATAGATATCGATGTTTATGTGTTTGTTTACATGTATGTGAGAACCGGTGAGACAAATCTTAGCAGTGTGTTTTGAAACAGATGGCGATCATGCCTGCATGTGAGCCAAAAACAGGCTGTTACTATACCTGGAATTCTAAACAAAAATGTGGAAAAATAAATGAACATGTTTCAGCTTCAAACATCAATATGATGTCTTAGATTTACACTGCTGACTGCCATAAATATCGGATAATAGTTAGTCGTCTGTCAGTAAAGAGTTTTAACACGGTCATGGTAATGAACTCACAAGGGTCAAATTTTGAAAAATGATAACCTCGATAATCATGAATTGTAAGAGCGTGACAATAGTGAGTCATGGGTTTAAAATATTTAAAACTAGTGAGCGGCAAATGTGATATAAAAGGCAAAATGTAGTTAATTCTAATGGCTGAGAATAGTGGCTGCCTTGTGCCTAATCAGTTGTTTGTTTCCAGTATAATATTAGTGTCTTTTATAGTAGTGAGCTATTAGTATGTTATTGTAGTGTGCTAATGTCAGGTAGCAGTGATAGTATTGTACTCCCAATCTGGTAATAGTGATCTCCTAGTGTCTGATTATAGTGAGCTCATAATATGCTACATTATTAGGCTACTAATGTCTGGTTGTAGTGATCTCCTAGTGTCTGATTATAGTGATCTCATAATATCCTATATTATTAGGCTACTAATGTCTGGTTGTAGTGAGCTCCTTGTGTCTGATTATAGTGAGCTCATAATATCCTATATTATTAGGCTACTAATATCTGGTTGTAGTGAGCTCCTTGTGTCTGATTATAGTGAGCTCATAATATCCTATATTATTAGGCTACTAATGTCTGGTTGTAGTGAGCTCCTTGTGTCTGATTATAGTGAGCTCATAATATCCTATATTATTAGGCTACTAATGTCTGGTTGTAGTGAGCTCCTAGTGTCTGATTATAGTGAGCTCATAATATCCTATATTATTAGGCTACTAATGTCTGGTTGTAGTGATCTCCTAGTGTCTGATTATAGTTAGCTCATAATATCCTATATTATTAGGCTACTAATATCTGGTTGTAGTGAGCTCCTAGTGTCTGATTATAGTGAGCTCATAATATCCTATATTATTAGGCTACTAATATCTGGTTGTAGTGAGCTCCTTGTGTCTGATTATAGTGAGCTCATAATATATTACATTATTAGGCTACTAATGTCTGGTAATAGTGATCTCCTAGTGTCTGATTATAGTGAGCTCATAATATCCTATATTATTAGGCTACTAATATCTGGCTGTAGTGATCTCCTAGTGTCTGATTATAGTGAGCTCATAATATCCTATATTATTAGGCTACTAATGTCTGGTAATAGTGATCTCCTAGTGTCTGATTATAGTTAGCTCATAATATCCTATATTATTAGGCTACTAATGTCTGGTTGTAGTGATCTCCTAGTGTCTGATTATAGTGAGCTCATAATATATTACATTATTAGGCTACTAATGTCTGGTTGTAGTGAGCTCCTAGTGTCTGATTATAGTTAGCTCATAATATCCTATATTATTAGGCTACTAATGTCTGGTTGTAGTGATCTCCTAGTGTCTGATTATAGTGAGCTCATAATATATTACATTATTAGGCTACTAATGTCTGGTTGTAGTGAGCTCCTAGTGTCTGATTATAGTTAGCTCATAATATCCTATATTATTAGGCTACTAATGTCTGGTTGTAGTGAGCTCCTAGTGTCTGATTATAGTGAGCTCATAATATCCTATATAATTAGGCTACTAATGTCTGGCTGTAGTGATCTCCTAGTGTCTGATTATAGTGAGCTCATAATATCCTATATTATTAGGCTACTAATGTCTGGTTGTAGTGAGCTCCTAGTGTCTGATTATAGTGAGCTCATAATATCCTACATTATTAGGCTACTAATGTCTGGTTGTAGTGATCTCCTAGTGTCTGATTATAGTGAGCTCATAATATCCTATATTATTAGGCTACTAATATCTGGCTGTAGTGATCTCCTAGTGTCTGATTATAGTGAGCTCATAATATCCTATATTATTAGGCTACTAATGTCTGGTAATAGTGATCTCCTAGTGTCTGATTATAGTGAGCTCATAATATCCTATATTATTAGGCTACAAATGTCTGGTTGTAGTGATCTCCTAGTGTCTGATTATAGTTAGCTCATAATATCCTATATTATTAGGCTACTAATGTCTGGTTGTAGTGATCTCCTTGTGTCTGATTATAGTGAGCTCATAATATATTACATTATTAGGCTACTAATGTCTGGTAATAGTGATCTCCTAGTGTCTGATTATAGTGAGCTCATAATATCCTATATTATTAGGCTACTAATATCTGGCTGTAGTGATCTCCTAGTGTCTGATTATAGTGAGCTCATAATATCCTATATTATTAGGCTACTAATGTCTGGTAATAGTGATCTCCTAGTGTCTGATTATAGTTAGCTCATAATATCCTATATTATTAGGCTACTAATGTCTGGTTGTAGTGATCTCCTAGTGTCTGATTATAGTGAGCTCATAATATATTACATTATTAGGCTACTAATGTCTGGTTGTAGTGAGCTCCTAGTGTCTGATTATAGTTAGCTCATAATATCCTATATTATTAGGCTACTAATGTCTGGTTGTAGTGATCTCCTAGTGTCTGATTATAGTGAGCTCATAATATATTACATTATTAGGCTACTAATGTCTGGTTGTAGTGAGCTCCTAGTGTCTGATTATAGTTAGCTCATAATATCCTATATTATTAGGCTACTAATGTCTGGTTGTAGTGAGCTCCTAGTGTCTGATTATAGTGAGCTCATAATATCCTATATAATTAGGCTACTAATGTCTGGCTGTAGTGATCTCCTAGTGTCTGATTATAGTGAGCTCATAATATCCTATATTATTAGGCTACTAATGTCTGGTTGTAGTGAGCTCCTAGTGTCTGATTATAGTGAGCTCATAATATCCTACATTATTAGGCTACTAATGTCTGGTTGTAGTGATCTCCTAGTGTCTGATTATAGTGAGCTCATAATATCCTATATTATTAGGCTACTAATGTCTGGTTGTAGTGAGCTCCTAGTGTCTGATTATAGTGAGCTCATAATATCCTATATTATAAAGGCTACTAATGTCTGGTTGTAGTGAGCTCCTAGTGTCTGATTATAGTGATCTCATAATATCCTACATTATTAGGCTATTAATGTCTGGTTGTAGTGAGCTCCTAGTGTCTGATTATAGTGAGCTCATAATATCCTATATTATTAGGCTACTAATATCTGGTTGTAGTGAGCTCCTTGTGTCTGATTATAGTGAGCTCATAATATATTACATTATTAGGCTACTAATGTCTGGTTGTAGTGATCTCCTAGTGTCTGATTATAGTGAGCTCATAATATCCTATATTTTTAGGCTACTAATGTCTGGTTGTAGTGATCTCCTAGTGTCTGATTATAGTGAGCTCATAATATATTACATTATTAGGCTACTAATGTCTGGTTGTAGTGATCTCCTAGTGTCTGATTATAGCGAGCTCATAATATCCTATATTATTAGGCTACTAATGTCTGGCTGTAGTGATCTCCTAGTCTCTGATTATAGTGAGCTCATAATATCCTACATTATTAGGCTACTAATGTCTGGTTGTAGTGATCTCCTAGTGTCTGATTATAGTGAGCTCATAATATATTACATTATTAGGCTACTAATGTCTGGTTGTAGTGAGCTCCTAGCATCTGATTATAGTGAGCTCATAATATCCTACATTATTAGGCTACTAATGTCTGGTTGTAGTGAGCTCCTAGCATCTGATTATAGTGAGCTCAAAATATACTACATTATTAGGCTACTAATGTCTGGTTGTAGCGAGCTCCTAGTGTCTGATTATAGTGAGCTGATAATATATTACATTATTAGGCTACTAATGTCTGGTTGTAGTGAGCTCCTAGTGTATAATTAAAGTATAGTAGTGTGGTTCTAATGCCTTTTTTTATATTGTGCGCCTAGTATCTAATAGTAGTGTTCTCATGATACCTGTAAGTGTATATTCCTAGTAACTGCTTATAGTTTTTCCATAATACCTGTAATTGTGTGCGCTTGGTAGATGATAATAATGTGCTCCTAATGCCTTATAGTATTGTGCACCTAGTATTTGATAGTAATGACAGCAGTGTTGTCATAATACCTGTAATTCACTATATACGATACCTCCCAGTATCTGATATTAAAGTGCTCTAATTGTAGTGAGCTCCCAGTGTCTGATAGTGAGCTCCCAGTGTCTGATAGTGAGCTCCCAGTGTCTGATAGTGAGCTCCCAGTGTCTGATAGTGTGCTCCCTGTGTCTGATAGTGAGCTCCTAGTGTCTGATAGTGAGCTCCTAGTGTCTGATAGTGAGCTCCTAGTGTCTGATAGTGAGCTCCTAGTGTCTGATAGTGAGCTCCTAGTGTCTGATAGTGATGACAGTAGTGTTGTCATGATACTAGTAATTGACTATAGACGATACCTCTCAGTATCTGATATTAATGTGCTACTACTGTCTAATTGTAGTGAGCTCCTTATGTCTAATAGTGAGCTCCTAGTATCTGACAGGGAGCTTCTATTATCTGACACTGAGCTCCTAGTGCCTGGCAGTGAGCTCCTAGTGCCTGACAGCGAGCACCTAGTGCCTGGCAGTGAGCTCCTAGTGCCTGATGCGAGCTCCTAGTGCCTGGCAGTGAGCTCCTAGTGCCTGACAGTGAGCTCCTAGTATCAAGTCTTGTGATATCCCAGTGGTTCATTATCATAAACTCCCTTGGTCTAATATTGCACATTTACCAACTTTTTTCCCCTCCCCTCCAGAGTTTCAGGAGGAGAGGTGCAAGTCCGGAGACGACACTTCGCTTGGGGTGGTTGGGCTAATATGACGCGATTTGCAACAAATCGTGTCATGGAGGCCCCCCCATTCCACAAGGAAGTGGTCAGGATGCGGGACAATGACCGGGAGATCTACCCGGCATTCTGGAGTCTCCCAGACATTCCGGGAGAGTGGGCAGGTGTGTAATAGTGATGAGCGCCCCAAAATGTTTCTGATTATTAATAGTACTTTTTCATGTCTGGCAGTTCTGGACTTTTAGGACCTGAGTCATTAAGGAGAGCCACGCAAAAAGAAAGGAGTAAGTTTGCTCCTGGATAAACCATGTTACAAGGGGTGCAAATGTGTTTATTATTTTGCACATAAGTTAAATACTGACTGTTTTTGTTCATGTGGCACCCAAATTCTTGCTGGCTTTATCTTTACAATGCAATTTAGGACATGCCCTATCCCAAATATAAATCTGTCCCCACATTTTAAATGTAACATGGTTTTGCCCAGATGCACAGTTACTCCTTTGTTATGCTTTGCTCCCCTTAATGACTTGGGCACAACTCTCAAACATGGAAAAAGTCTTTATAATGATAGATAGGGTCCTGGGTTGTCTTCTCACTGCTTCTTTGGGGTAGAGTGTTTCTCCAGACAATGTTTTCCTTAAGATAAGTAGAAACGATGGAGACCATTTATGAAAAACAAAATGGCCGATGTAATGCCAAATCAGCTTGGTCCTGTCATGTGCCTCTATTAGTGCAATTGCGGTTAGATCTCCTCCAAAGCACAAAACTAAATGCTGGCACTCTACCCTAGAAGAACACATCCCCATACTGAAAGCGTTATGGCTCTTTCCAGCACGCGTCCCAGCAAACCCTGGCCGTCACAGGACTACAATTGCCAAAATACCCATAAATAGCTAGAGCATGCTGATGCTTGAAGAACTACAAGTGCCAGCATGTCATGTAGTCCAGATCTAGGGCATCAGGAAAAAATACAGTTAAATAAAAACGCATAAATTGTGATATAATCTTTTATTATAATCCCATCACCCACACGCCATTTTTTTTACCCTTTTATTAGACACCTAAATCCAGGTGGGTTCTTCTTCAGTCGTCCAGTGTGTAATACAATGGGAATTAAAAATAAAAAAAAAAACACTTGGAGAATGCTGAGTAACCAAACCTCGATGGGTACGCCTCCTGACCTGTCAGTAACTAACCAAACTTAGCGGTTTCAGAATGTGAGAAAACCGCTCTGATTGGTTAGGGGCGGCTAAACCCTGTGTGGGGATTCAATAGTACTAGGTCTAGCGGCTGGTAATACTGAGTTCCTAGCAACTGACAGATGTAATTTATTTGTTCCTGATAGTAATTAGCTCCTAATACCTCAAATAACTGATACTGAGGCTGTGTTTGATAGTAATGAGCTGCTAGCACCTGACAAAAATCCCTGAAGGTGGAAATAAATAAGTGAAATGTTTAATTGAAAGAAAACTCCACCTTGAAGGACTTATTGGGAATCTGCTGTTTAGCGCAATTCAGCACAATGGATTCAGTGTCTTATAGCAATGGACTCCTAAGGCCTAATGGTTGTGATTTGCTATTTTATGATAGACCTAAAATCCTGCTTGTGTCTGATTGGTCGTAAATTTATGAAGTACAAATCTCTAAGGGTCAGATGTTATAAAGCTGCACTACCACCTATGAAAATGTTTATATATAACGTGTCCCCTCCACCTAGTGGAGGCCCCGGGGATAGCTACATGCAGCTGTTTTCCAGAGGACGCCTTCGCTCCTAACACAGCGCTGAGCGAAACACAGAAGTGAGGGGGGGGGGGGGGGGGGGGCTGAGCGGCAAAGTTGGTGTGCTTTAATTATTTGTCCATTCTGTATTACATGGAAACAAAGCTCCTTGTAGCAGCTAGGGCAGTGCTAGCTCACCTGTGACACTCCAGGTGTTGTGAAACTACAAGTCCCAGTATGCTTTGTCGACATATAGCAGCTTATTGCTGGAAGGGTATGCTGGGACTTGTAGTTTCACAACACCTGGAGTGTCACAGGTTAGCCAACACTGGGCTAGGGGGAGGGGGCACTTTAGCAAAATATTTTCCTAGGCGGTAGTCCAAATTTAACAGCAAAGTCGTCAAAATGTGTACTGTTTCAGTATGGTTTCCTTTATCTCATAGTTGCCTACGCTCCTAGAATGTCCAGGAGACGCCTGAATTTCTGGGAATACTCCCGGGAGAGCAGGGCAACCTGACTGATCCTGGGTAGTTAAGTGATGGGGGTGGGGCTTAGTGACACGATTCACCCCTGCTGTGATAGGCTATAATGGTTGTGTCAGTTTATGGGGCGGGGCCAAATGAAGTGTTCCACCAGATATCGCCAGTGAGATCTCCCCTCCTGCAAGAGACATCTCACCAGTATGCTTTGGGGCATATTTAACAAATCACGGTAGTGCACTATTGTGCACTTACCGTGGAATTAAAGTCCCGATGTGCCCTCCGCAAATTTATTAAAGGTGCATCGCAGCAGATATCATGGATATCTGCTGCTTTGCACTCCTGATAGTTTTTGCGAGCAGTCACCATTCAACAGAATGCTGACTGCTCTGGCCGCAATCTAACAAGTCTCGAAAAAAAAATTTTTTTCGGGAACTTGTCTTGATAATGTACGCCAGCTGAAGCTGGCGTACATTATCAGAATTGAAGAAATCCACTGCTGTCAGCTCTGCTCCGAAGAGCAGAGCTGGACAGCGCATGTGTGGAGGGATCACATGATCCCTCCCTGTCACTCAGCGCGCTCTCTCTGCAACAATAGTTGCAGAGACAGAGTGGGGACTTTGTGCGCATGTGCAGTGCAATTGAAGGAAGAAGAGGAACGAAGAGGAGATCCCGAGACAGCGCATCCGAAGAGGGAGGTAAGTGTGATTTTTTTCTATCACAGAAACAGCAGTTTTTCGGAACTGCTGTTTCTGTGTTCCCTTTTTAATAAATTTAAGAAATAGTTCAATCCTTATCCTTGCGATAAGGATTGATAACTATTTCTCACTTTTGCTGATTAATGATAAATGTGCCCCTTTATCTGCTAATGTTCCTATAGTTACTCTGTTCGGCGGTGTTGGTATAATATGTTGGCACTAAAAAATTAAACATATTAATAACCAGTAGTAGAAAATATCAGTGTCTGATCCCAGTGATGTCTTCCCTATTAAATAATAATATGATAATAATGTCTGATAATTAAGGTTCTGTGCCTTCCTGTTAGATTTTGCAGGCATTCAATTAATACAGTGTTGTAATAATGGTCTGATTGTAAAATGCTTTAAGCTATACCAGTATTGTCTCTGTCTGACATTAGTGATGCACCATTACATAACACTAACCTGAACGAGATGTGTGAATAGGTATTATCACTATAATGACCAGTACCGATACTTAAGTGCTTGTTCACCTAGCGGCTATTAGAGATTTAGGTAGTGCCCCCAGCCACCCTCCCCTTCCCCTTCCCTCGCCCTTTGTTGGCCTCTAAGGATATTTAAATCCTCCGGCCCCAGTCTTATGACATACCACTACATTGCAATCTCCCTGCCTATGCTAATGGCTGTGCTGACAATTTCTGTATTTGCCACTCAGAGAAAAATGTCTGTTTCTGGAAATATCGGTAAATATACTCTCATGTCTTTGGATTCCTAGTTAAATTATAGTCACATAAAGAAACAAGTCAAGACAAAACTGTTCAGCCTGTGTAAACAGCAGGAAATGCTACTGACGTATGCTCCGGAGTGAAAAGAAAATGCAGATTACTGACATTTTGTGCTGGAATTGCCCATTTTATGAACCATTGTGAAATATACGGTGACAAATGCAGGAACATAGGGAGATGTGCTCAGATGGGCTTTCAGCATATGTCCCAGGAACATGGCGTTTTGTGTTATATCCATAGACTGAGTACCACATGGATAGCCCAAACACACAATGCCATCTGCTGTATTGCTGTCGTCTATCAGCATTCACATCTGTCCTCGCATCCTCCTACTGTGCTGCGCTTTTTAAGATATGGAGAAGTGTTGTTGTGAAAAAGGTGGGACTGCAATGAGCTTAATCTTACTCCTGTATTGAGGAATTTATTTTGTCCACATGCTCCTGATTGGTTATGTCCGCTTCTTATCCTGTCCCCTGCTGAGGGAAAGGTGCCCTGTTCTGTTCATCCTGACCCGGTGATATCTGAACCAGCAGTGACGTCTTTATTCTGACCCTCACAATGAGAAACCTGTCCCCATCACTGGTGTCAGGAATCTTTCTTGTCCACTCATCATGACCTCTGCTATGAGGGACATGTCCGGTCTTCTCACCTGACCCCTGCTGAGAGGAGTCTGTGCTGTCCATTTTTTATGAACTCTAATGTGAGAAACAGGTCCTGTTCATGATGATTGGAAGAACTGTCCCATCCAGCTCTTCCTGACCTCTTCTGTGAGGATCCTGTGACAAACTGCAATACCATCTAAGTGCAGCAGCTCATCCAGAGAGCTCAACAGTCATTGTTACAGTGATCGCTTTTGTGAGGACCTTAAATGTTTCCATTCACCAAGACTTTTGGTGTGATAACCTTGCCTGTCCATTCACCCTGACCTCTGGTGTGAGGAACCTGCACTGTCTTTCTGCCCTAACCTCTTGTGTGAGAAAACTGCCCTTTCTTTCCACCTGACTTGTTGTGCAATTGTGAGGAACCTACCCTGTCCATCCACTGTCGTCTTGTGTGAGGAACCTGCCCTGTCCATCCACTGTCATCTCGTGTGAGGAACCTGCCCCGTCCATCCACTGTCACCTTGTGTGAGGAACCTGCCCTGTCCATCCACTGTCACCTTGTGTGAGGAACCTGCCCCGTCCATCCACTGTCACCTTGTGTGAGGAACCTGCCCTCTCCATCCACTGTCACCTTGTGTGAGGAACCTGCCCTGTCCATCCACTGTCACCTTGTGTGAGGAACCTGCCCTGTCCATCCACTGTCACCTTGTGTGAGGAACCTGCCCTGTCCATCCACTGTCACCTTGTGTGAGGAACCTGCTTTGTTCATCCACTGTCACCTTGTGTGAGGAACCTGCCCTGTCCATCCACTGTCACCTTGTGTGAGGAACCTGCTTTGTTCATCCACTGTCACCTTGTGTGAGGGACCTGCCCTGTGCATCCACTGTCACCTTGTGTGAGGAACCTATCCTGTGCATCCACTGTCACCTTGTGTGAGGAACCTGCTCTGTGCCTTCACTGTCACCTTGTGTGAGGAACCTGCCCTGTGCCTTCACTGTCACCTTGTGTGAGAAACCTGCCCTGTCCATCCACTGTCACCTTGTGTGAGGAACCTGCCCTGTCCATCCACTGTCACCTTGTGTAAGGAACCTGCCCTGTCCATCCACTGTCACCTTGTGTGAGGAACCTGCCCTGTCCATCCACTGTCACCTTGTGTGAGGAACCTGCCCTGTCCATCCACTGTCACCTTGTGTGAGGAACCTGCCCTGTCCATCCACTGTCACCTTGTGTGAGGAACCTGCCCTGTCCATCCACTGTCACCTTGTGTGAGGGACCTGTCCTGTGCATCCACTGTCACCTTGTGTGAGGAACCTGTCCTGTGCATCCACTGTCACCTTGTGTGAGGAACCTGCCCTGTGCCTTCACTGTCACCTTGTGTGAGGAACCTGCCCTGTGCCTTCACTGTCACCTTGTGTGAGAAACCTGCCCTGTCCATCCACTGTCACCTTGTGTGAGGAACCTGCCCTGTCCATCCACTGTCACCTTGTGTAAGGAACCTGCCCTGTCCATCCACTGTCACCTTGTGTGAGGAACCTGCCCTGTCCATCCACTGTCACCTTGTGTGAGGAACCTGCCCTGTCCATCCACTGTCACCTTGTGTGAGGAACCTGCCCTGTCCATCCACTGTCGCCTAGCGTGAGGAACCTGCTCTGTTCATCCACTGTCACCTTGTGTGAGGATCCTGTCCTGTCCATCCACTGTCACCTTGTGTGAGGAACCTGTCCTGTCCATCCACTGTCACCTTGTGTGAGGAACCTGTCCATCCACTGTCACCTTGTGTGAGGAACCTGCCCTCTCCATTCATCCTGACTTCTGGTGTGAGGAACCTGTCCTGTCCATCCACCCTGACCTCTGCCATGAGGAATCTGTCTTGGTAATACGCTGTGACTTTTGGTGTAATACACCTGTTCTGTCCTTTATACTTGACCCCTGGTATGAGGAACCTGTCCTGTCTATCCTCCCCAACAATTCTGTGAGGAACTTGTCATACATAATATGCAAAGCTGTAAGACTGTTACTGTAACAGGTTCATAAAGTCTCTTTCCACTTGGATAATATGGGCTATAACGTGGAACAAGCTTGGCTGCTTTGCTCATTAATGTTTGTGATTATTTAAATCATTTATTTATGACAGACATCAGCTGAGCTGGATAGCTCCCAGCACAGAAAGAGATTGAGTGTATACACATTGGATGTCTCTTCACTGCAGAGTTCACTGTAGTTTCAGGAAGTACAAGGACTATAACAGGTTGTACAAGGATTACATATGCTCGCCTCTTGCTGTTCTCCGGAACAGACTCCTGTTCTTGGGACCCCACAATCATGTAAAGTGGTAAGGGGCTGTGTGT
This sequence comes from Mixophyes fleayi, assembly GCF_038048845.1. Taxonomy (NCBI): domain Eukaryota; kingdom Metazoa; phylum Chordata; class Amphibia; order Anura; family Limnodynastidae; genus Mixophyes; species Mixophyes fleayi. The sequence continues at coordinate 20,380,850 of NC_134410.1, forward strand.
TGTTGATGGGATTTTCTCTCATCTGTAATGTTATGTATCCACATGCTTGTTCTCAGGACTCGGCAGCATGTGGTGAGTTTGCGGTTGACACTTTGATGGTGGATTGTGTCTGATGATAAAAGGCTCTGAGAAAAAGGAAGATGCTTCAGTGGAATACTCACTGGGGAGAGGGTGCCACTTGTAAAGATGAATTTAGAGGGTCCTTTGCCTTCATTTAACCTTAATAAGAAAGATAATCTCTTAGAAGTTTAACACATGAAGTGTGTATGTATGTGTACGTGTGTGTGTGTATATATATATATATATATATATATATGTGTGTGTGTGTTGTGTGTGTTGTGTGTGCGCGTCATTGGCCATTTTTATTTATGGGTAAAGAACTAGAAATACCTCACAGGTCTCTTCTTCATGTGCACAGAATATTCTATACCTGACAGTTCTCTTCTTCGTGTGTATAGAATATTCTAAAGCTCACAGGTCTCTTTGTCATGTATATAGAACAAGTTAACCCGTGCATGATACTCATGCATTCTAGTCAAATCAAGCTACTTAAGGTCTTAAAAAGGTTCTTGTCATGCATTTGGGCCTAGCCCAGGCCTCCTCAGGGGAAGAGCGTTACTTCCTGACGCAAGCGCCCTTTTTAATGTGTGTTCATGAGGTAAAATTACCTCACGAAAATGAGTCTAATTTTTTTGTCAAATAATGTCAGTATACCAAATTTCAGGTCAATTGGATGAGCCCTTTCTGAGAAAATAGTTTTTTCCACACACACTAACAAACGCCGCTAGGCTTTTACTTTTATATATTAGATAATGCTAAGAATTTAGTAGGTCAGTGTATAACTCCGCCCAGCAGGTGGCGCTACAGCTTGTTTTTTTTTCCCACACACAGACTAACACACGCCACTAGGCTTTTATATTATAGATATTCTAAACCTCACACATCTCTTCTTTATGTGTACAGAATATTCTAAACCTCACAGGTCTCTTCTTCATGTACACACAATATTTCAAACCTCAGAACTCTTTTCAATATGTGTGCAGTCTATGCCAAACCTCACAGGTCTCTTCTTCATGTGTGCAGAACATTCTAAACATCACAAGTACAGAAAATGTCCTAAATTGATGACATGTTGCTATGTGGTACCTATAGCTCCTCATTTTTCAATGTACATTTTGCTGTGTGTGTGTTTTGTGTTTTCCCAATGATCTATAGTCTATTTTTATAACTATGTTGCATTTCTGCATTGTTTATGTACATTAGGGACGTTGGATGGGAATAGCCCAGGCTCTGTGGTGTTTGGTGTCATGTTTCTGTTGTTGGTAAAGGGCAATGTTCAATACATTGTTCTGCCCCAATAAGCACAGGACAACTCATACTGGGGGACATTTATAAATAAAAGTCTCTAAACAATTTGTACACAAAAGGGGTATAGAACAAATGTAAGAAAATAATGTTCCACACTTATAACAATGTTGGCAGCTTGTTTGTAAATGACCCTAACCTTCAAATTTGTCAACTATCCTAAGAGAAATTGTATGTATTTATAATCACAGGTGATACTTTAGGTAACAGTCACTCCTATCTGTGACATCCATGAGTAATGCATAGTGAAGCTATCACGGTCTTTATATCTGTGCAGACTCTTTTTTGGGGGGGATATGTAAAACAGTGTGATCAATGTTCCTAATTAGTTTAGTCCGAGGCGTATGTGCTAATTGGTGTTCAAGTGGCCCTTATATGACAGGTTAGCATTTCATGATATAGTTTACATCAGACACTCTGGTGGTCGCCATTATTTGTGACATGTTTACTTGTTAAATTATTTACCATATTTAAGCTAAGGGCACATGAGAGATATGAGTGCTTGTGTATTCCACCATTATGGAACCTTACACACTCTATTCGCCTGTACGTAGCATTTTCTGGTACTTGAGTTCTGCATTCAGAGGGTGTTACTTGTGGACAGGAACTAGGCACTTACATTGCCTGCAACATAAGTTCACATACAAACTGAAACCACCGTTTTCCCAAGACTAAAACACACAGTTGGACAGTGACCCTTTTCTGTATATCTTTATTATCTCTCCCCTCAATGCCAGTGGCTTCAGTAGGAAAATAAAAATGGGGAGATAGAAGAGACAGATTTAGCAATATTGAGGTAGCTTAAATGGGATTTCCACCTTCACACATCATCTCAAGTAGGGGCACCACCCCTCCACCCCACCCTGCTCTGCTTTCAAAAGAACATAGTGGCATCCTCTTCAGATTGGCGCATATGACAGACCACTCATGTTCACAATAAAGTGAAGTGCGGTGGGGGGGTCCAGGAGGCCCCTACCCAAATTTTGCTATGGGGCCGATAATTTGACTGATCTGCACCTCTTCTGAAGTAGTAATCCGCTCCATACATACAGCAGGCAGGTACCATTACCTTATAGGATTTCTTCTACCAGAACTTAGGTACGTGAGATTTACACTCGGTCATTTTATTTTACTATCTTTTTTTAAAAGTAATGAATCACCTCATCTCATGTAGCGATGGGAATACCCTCATTTGTGCTCCTTGAGTAGATTTCTATAACGTATTATTGCAATGCGTCAGGAAATTGTTCAACCAACAAGGGTTCAATGTTCATTAGAAATAATATAAGTAGACTGAAAGTGTAACTTATACAGTGTCTGAAAGAGATGTTACATTCCCCCTGTTGTCAGATCTATCATCTCACCTAAAATGAGGCCTTTAAAATGTTAGGGAGGACAGAGGATGGAACAGTGCAGACTGCCTGCCGATTATCTGTGGCTGACTCCTGGGTTGGCTGAGTGTGCCATTTCCTGTGTGTTGTCTCCTACAGCTGTCTGATGAATAAGATGTTGTGCTCTGGCTGCCTAGACAGGAAGCCAAGTCTCACTGCCAGTTCCACGTTGGTTGGTTCCAGAGATGAGTTGTAGGTAACATTACCCAGAGATCAATAAAGCAGTAAGAGCTGGCAGAGAGGTCTCTGAGGTCTAAGAGCAACACAACAGTCCTGCGGTGTAAAAAATCTGTTAGTCTCTGGTGCACGGGAGGAAATCAGCAGCAGCGGGGAAAACTATATAGTGTGGGATTTAGAAATGACTGCCATGCGCTGGTTGCATTTACATTGAAAATACATGCCATGAGCTCAGCGTCGTCGTGGCTCTTGTATTTGGTACTTAGCCCAGAAAATCCTCAACTTCAAGTAAGCACTGAAACAGGGAGAGGTCTATTGTGCAATAAGTGGAGCACACACAACTCGCAAGGCTTATATATAAAAGCCCACATAATGAATGTTTAAAGCACTCTCACCATCTCTGTATAATACCACAGTGGTGCGTTTAAAACATCAAAGAAGTATCTGTACTGTAAAAGAAACATTTATATTTTTCTGTTGCGTCAATATAAATGGGGTAGTGGTGTGGGGTCATCCTATTTCTGGGGACTTGTGTCAGGCTGGCTCCGTGCCTGGAGGAAGGGAATCAGTTGATATAATTTTATTAATGCAGGTTGGGTTGATTTAACCTAGTGATAACGCTGGGGGTGCCATGTGGTCAGGCCGACTGATGTGATCCGCTGCGAGTCCAATCAGGGCAATATCTAGGGCTGTGCAAGAGAGGATGACTGCCCAAGGCGCAACGCTGAAGGGGGTGCCCAGTTTGTGAATGTTTTACGTTCATTTGGTTAAAATTGAGGGCTAGGCGGGTGTCAGTTTTCCTTCTTGCCCCAGGCACTAAAATTTTAAGTTACAGCCCCCACTCCAATACCAGTGTTGTGAAAAAGAAGATTATCCATACTTGGCAACTTTTTGGAGTTGGCGTCTGGGAGCCTCCCTGGGGGAGGTGGGCGTGCCGGGGGCTGGGCTCAGAAATTGTGTCAATTTGGACACGCCCCCGTTATGTGATGACGCAAATGCGTCATTTTACAGCGGGGGCGGGGCCGAATACTGCGATTCCCAGAGAATCGCGGCATTTTGGCCCTAATTCTGCCTACTTCCTAGTGAAGTGGGCAGAATTGCCATATACTCCGGGGAGTCCGTGAGACTCACCCGAAATGCGGGATTCTCCAAGACATTCCGGGAGAGTTGGCAAGTATGAGATTATCCTGGTCTACAGGGCGGCTATCGTCTTATTTAGTTGTAGTCTGAGCATGACTGCTGGAGTTGCAAAGTCTGGATGGAATCTGGCTGGGGTTCGTGATGAGATAGCGGCCCAAGTTCACTCTTCAGAGAGGAGGCTCCTCCTCCGTTCCTCGCCTCCTGGGGAGTAGCGGTTGTGTAGAGACATTGGTCTGTGATGTTATTTCGCTCTAGTACCGGGGGTTCTGCACTGTTACTCAACATTCCAATAATCAGCCCCCATAGCAGAAGGGCTGCGAGACATGGTGAAAGCTATCTGGGCAGTGAGCATAGCACAGCCTGAAACTTGTCTTTTAAACCTAGGTGAGCTATTAGCATAGACAGCATGCTATTTATCATCTATCTAATTGGTGAACAGCAGGAGGCCATTATTTTTGATAACTACATAGGGCCTGAGTCATTAAGTCAAAAAAGGAGTAAATGTTCTCTGGGACAAACCATGTTTCAATGCAAGGGCTGCAAATTAGTTTATTATTCTGCACATAAGTTAATTACTGGCTGTTTTTTCATCTAAATACTTAATAACTTTATTATTACACTGAAATTAAATGTTGATCTAGGACATGCCCTACCCCAACTATAAATCTGTCCCCACATTTTAAATTTACCCCCCCCCCCTCCAGTGCAACACGGTTTTGCCCAGGTGCAAATGACACTCCTTTTTTATGCTTTGCTCTCCTTAATGACTGTCCTGCTCTCCTTAATGTCTGTCTTGCTCTCCTTAATGACTGTCCTGCTCTCCTGTAATGGCAGTCTCAGGGGCAATTGTTAGGTTCAGATGAAAAAATTGGGCTAATGTCAGGGCTATGTATGGATTAGGATTAACAGTAAGGGTTATGATAAGATTTTTTTTTTTTTTTTTTTTTTTATTTGATCCAGGAATTGCCTCTGTAAAAGTAAAATAAATGTGCTGTCGATACCAAATGTAGAAGTTGTAAAAAAATAGGGGTTTATTTCTTACATTTTTAGTTATAGCAAAATGCACACAGTTCACTGTCAATACGACCTGCAGCCCAAGATTCTGGAGCAGACTGAGAGCCAGAGATCTTGTTGCAGTCCAATAAATAAACTTTTACAAAGGAGGGCGTGTTTTTACAAATGATGTCCTCATACACTGGTTTCAATACATGATACAAAGAGGTCACAACAAGGCAATAACAAAGCGATGATGAATCACTTTTGTTTCACGGATCTATATTGTGCATGTGCAGCAGCCATTTTGATGGTCAAATAGTTCATAACGTTTAATCGTATTTTGTCTATTCCCAAAACAATATATTTAATAATGAATATATATATATATATATATATATATATATATATATATATATATATATATATATATATATATATACAGAGAGAGAGAGAGAGATATTGCAAATTAGGTTGCAAACTATGAATTGTATTTACTATTTTAACTTTGAATTTAGCAGGCTCACAATTAGCTTTATCAACAACTATTGTGAAATAGCTGTCTTCATTCTTTGAAACAAGTAGTCTTTTGTTTTCCTAGAACACCAAGGGGTATATTTACTAAACTGCGGGTTTGAAAAAGTGGAGATGTTGCCTATAGCAACCAATTAGATTCTAGGGCCTGATTCATTAAGGATCTTAAATGAAGAGGTATCTTATTTCAGTCTCCTGGACAAAACCATGTTACGATGCAAGGGGTGCAAACTAGAGACTGAAATAAGATACTGCTTCATTTAAGATCCTTAATGAATCAGGCCCCTAGTTATCATTTATTTAGTGCATGCTACAAAATGACAACTAGAATCTGATTGGTTGCTATAAGCAACATCTACACTTTTTCAAACCCGCAGTTTAGCAAATATATCCCCAAGAGGTAAAATGAATGTCATTTACGCTCTCTTCTGCCCAGGGTTCTGGGAGGTCTACCAGTTTCCCTCTTTAAAACAGTCCATTCTTTTTATAAAAACTACACTGTCAGGTTTCATGTATCTTTTTTAATCTGTAAGAAGTTCTGAGAATGCTGCTGAATCTGTCACGTGCTACTGGTCAAATAGAGGGGGGGGGGGTGGGGGGGCGATAGAAAGGAAACCGCTGGCATCAGGGCTGGTACTACCACTATTGGCATCAGGGCTGGTACTACCACTGTGTGAACCTTGGTGGTTGCCTAAGGTGCCAAGATTTAGAGGGCACCTAGAACACTGAATGAGTGACCTTATGTCCCTCATTGAGTGTTTCTATTTACCCTGCTGAACCCTCACACTGAATGCGGGGCACTGACATATGTTGGCAGCATAAGACACTATTTAATGTGAATGATAGGTGTGTGTGTGTGTGTGTGTGTGTGTGTGTGTGTGTGTGTGTGTGTGTGTGTGTGTGTGTGTGAGACCAGTAAAGCTGCCGGTTGCTGGTCCTGCATGTCAGTGGTACGTTTGGAGTATGGCGCAGAGCTATGGTGGCTGGCACTGGCTAGCATGATATATGGATGGTTGGTGATGTGCAATTGGTACATAGCTGAGTTAGAGACAACTGAGGCCTCGGTAGAAAAAAAAAATGTGCAGAAATAACAATTGAAAAAACATTTAAAAGCGAGCGCAGCAAAAACAAAAAAAACCACAAAACTTCATAGCCCCCCAATTCAGTGTTGGCTAACCTGTGACACTCCAGGTGTTTGTGAAACTACAAGTCCCAGCATACCCTTCCAGCAATAAGCTGCTATATATTGGCAAAGCATGCTGGGGCTTGTAGTTTCACAACACCTGGAGTGCCACAGGTTATCCAAGCCTGCCCCAATCAATAATAGGATAATGTGCTATATATTGTTATTAACGTTCTGCTGCCTTCTGGTATGAAAATAAGTGCATAGTTAAGTTGTCTCTAATCTATATACTGGTGACCTGGGTACTTCTGTACACCTTTATCAATTGAGTTCTAAAAATAGTATTAAGAGCTCTCTCTCCCCCCTCCCTTCCTTTTTCACCATAATACAAAGCTACTGGTAGCTGTTACATTGTTACAAACACATTGCAGCTCTGTGAAAAACAGTGAGCCCTTAATACTACATAGAAGTTGATGAATTTAAAGGGATTTTCCATGTTAAATAACCTCCTTTCCTAAAATCCACCACCCATAGCTTACAACTGTCCCTATATAGGCGGGGAATCCCGATTCACAAGCCACAAAGGGGTGGGGCTAAACATGAAAGTGGGTGGTGTTTATGCACATATGCAAATTTATGGGCGGGGTTTGGTGGATCTGGGGTCCGCTTATTTTGTCCTGCTTTCGGGATTCTAAATGATGGGAAGTATGCCTACCTTTCATCACCTAAGACTCACCAATCCCCCACAGCCGGGAACATTCGGTGCTGTAATTTAAAGTATAGTGTCGCTGTGTTGGATCTCCCTTGTTACAGATGTATCCGACCATAGCCTAAATGGCGGCTGCATAGTACCAAAGTATCGTTACTAGGAAGAGACTGGATTCATTTCAGTGCTTATTTAGAAACCTCTCAACCCCATTTAAAACTTGTTTTCAACAACGAGCGAGCAGAAAATGAATAACAGTGCTTTCAAAACATTAATTATTAATTGCAGGTTTTCCTGACGTAATCCATACAGTCACATGACAAATGATTAATATTACTGATGACATAACATTACAATCGTGAGTTAGATATAAAATATTTCAAAGTATTCTCCACGTTTATTAAGTTGTTTTTCTTAGTCAGCGTTTGCCATATTTTCCGTGCCTGCTGATGTAATTGTTAAGCGCACAGAGGAATGTCTGTGTGATATACAATAATAGATCATTTTTGTCATGTTATGTTTATATTTCATTAGTGACCTCATTAAGTGTATAATGTGTCACGTGATTTTTGTTTAAATGAATATGTTATGTGGTTACTGGCTGTTTACCTGCAACATTGTCGGATTTTCTGTAGTTTGGGACTTTGATATAAATCTTCAGGATGAATCCTAGGCGAAAACACTTGCCGGCCACACACACCGTGAAACTGAAGCTGATATCAGCCGATATTGGTGTATACGACCTGAAAACTTCTTGGGCAGCACGGTGGCTCAGTGGTTAGCACTTCTGCCTCACAGCACTGGAGGCATGAGTTCGATTCCCAACCATGGCTTTATCTTTGTGGAGTTTGTATGTTCTCCCTGTGTTTGCGTGGGTTTCCTCCGGGTGCTCCAGTTTCCTCCCACACTCCAAAACATACTGGTAGGTTAATTGGCTGCTATTAAAATTGCCCTTAGTCTCTCTCGGTCTGTGTGTATGCTAGTGGATTTAGTTTGTAAGCTCCAATGGGGCAGGGACTGATGTGAATGAGTTCTCTGTACAGCGCTGTGGAATTAGTGGCGCTATATAAATAAATGATGATGATGATGCCTGATAAAATGACTGAGAGAAATGACCGCTGCCATCTACTGTCTAGACCACCACCCCAGTTATGTTGCAAGAGGTTCTTCCACATTTGGGGCAAATAGACCTGATCTTGTAATTTGATATTCATCCTTAAAATTTATTTTCATTGTAGAGTGAAGGGATGATTGTCCATTCCCAGATCTGCCAGAGAATGGGCTTTCTCTGCTTTCTTCTCTTCTAAAACTTACTTGATACAGGAAGCAGTGTTGCCCAAGCCCCTTCCCATTCGGAGCGTCGGAGGGGTCATCAACAACTAGTTTGCAGAGACGTGTCGTGAGCGTAATAGTAATCACTTGACGTGCAGACCTCCAGCGTTTTTGTGATGTTGTGTGCCACGTGCCTTCTGTGTGCTAATGTGCGGGAAGGGCATTAGCGGGGGATGCAACATTTGACGTCTTCTAGTGGAAGATCTTAGTGCATTGAGGCGTTCCTTGTCTACTGCATGATGGGCAAACTCAAGAGCAACATATAATCACCAGGGGGAAAAAGTGGGGTTATATTCCCCAAGATGAGATACTTTACAGGGGTATTTCCTCATAGGCCAGTGACTGCAAAACCTTTTTCTCCATTTGCACCACCCAGACGCGCATTATATGGAAAATAAACGTAATACACATAATAAACACGGTTCGGATGTCACATCACTCTTGTAAGGCTCAAACAGCAGTATTTTAGGAGAAAAAGCTAAAGTTTAGATTAATGATGACGGTGGTCCACAGGTGATGGGGGGCTGGAGCTTGAAGGGACATTGTTACTCTTTTCACTGTGTTCTTCTCCACCTGGACATATAGGATTGTGTGTTGCGACAGCGTGTTTTGTTCTGCTTACCAGCTGTGTTTTTTAGACGAGGATGTAGTTGTAAATCATACATATTATGGTTTATGAAAAAGTATTCTCCAGCTGTTGTTTGAAGCAGTCATCCTGGTCGCCTTTGTTCTATCTCACCCACTTGCTGCCCAGTGTCCCTGACAACCAATCCCCCCACGTTCAGGGGCTGGCCGGGATAGGAGACATTGGCTTGGGCTGGATCACTGGACCCCCTGCATATTTTTTCTTTTACAATGTTCCTAATAGGCTGCTTGGCTGAGTCCCGCCCCCCTCCCCCCGGGCTAAAATTTGCCCGGATGCGGTTATGATTCTGACACTGGAAATGTCAGCAGTTAACCTGTCAACATCAAAATGTCGTCAGGCTGAATCCCGACACTTCCATTGTGGGGACAGCTTGAAAGTGTCGACAGTGTGATCATCGACATTCACAATGCCGACAATCACGATGCCAACATCAAAAGACCAATTCCGGCGGATTGCTGTCCCAACAGTAGACGTGTCTGCATTTAGTCTGCCGACATTTTCATGTTGATAGGTTAACTGCTGACCTTTCCACTGTCGGAATTGAGTGCCCTACCCAATTTTCCAGCCAGCCCCTGCCCACATTCCATCCAAATGACCCCAATCTAAACCTAGAGCTAATCATGACTTCTTCTCTTACTTCAGACCTACCCCTAACAGTCACTCAGTTCTAACCCATGAACCATACTTGCCTACTCTCATCAAATGTCCAGGAGACTCCCAAATTTCGGGTAGTTCTCCAAGGGAGAGCAGGCATTTCTACCTGATCCTGCCCACTTAGTGAAGTGGGCAGGACAGCGATCTTAATGACGCAATTTGCGGCACTAAACCAACCCTGCACTTGCCACTTGACCTCCCCCTGGGACCTCCGAGAGGGCAGAGTCAGAAAGTTGGTAATTATGACCTAAACCTATCCTAGCCATGAGAAGTATGTTTACTGCAAGCAGTTGTATCACCAAGCAGTTAACTTGTGGGGAGAAATCTACATGTGATACAGTATAATATGGTATACAAAATAGAGCTATGTACATCAACTTTATAGCTTCCAAGATGCCATTTTCTCCTGGTATGTCTTTTTTCACTTGTATACAGATATTTTTGTCCTCTATTGGAACAACAATGAATTTACATCTCATAAGATGTCCTCTTCTCTATTTATTAGCTCGCATCTCTTGAGATGTCCTCTCCTGTCTCACCTGTGATCTTACCTCCTGGGGTAACCTCACAATGAGACGATATCTCCTGAGGTGTCATTTTCTTCTCACAGCAGTGAGCTTCTGCTTCCTTAGATGCTTTATTTCTCCTCTTAGTTATGAGCCAACATTTCATGAGATAACCTGTCAATTCATGGAGGCAATTTACTGTGAGTTTTATTTCCAACTGTGAGTTTTATTTCCTGGGAGATTTTTCTCCGTCTCAGTTGTCTTCTTTTTGTCTTTTCTTGCAAGAATATGTTTCGATCGTTGCTCACACTCAGCGATATCTGTTCTGATATTGACAAACTTCCTGAATTTGTGCAGGTTACACATGGGCTAAAAAATCTATTTCTGATTTGGCCGTGCATGTGGCATGGAACAGATCCGATCGTTTGATCCTTGGTCCGAGCGTCAGGATCACATCGGGGCCTGGTGGTCGTCAGAGAACGGCACATATATGCTGTCATTTCATGCTCAGTTTTCGAGCATACCAGCAAATAAAATGGTTGATTCTAATTTTTCTCAGGCACTCTAATGTCCTCTCTGTTTTGAGCTAGGTTCTCATGGTTGGTTGTGCTCTCTTCCCTGAACTGTGAGCTTCTGTTCTTTGTTGCCTGGACTGTGGGATTCTGTTCTTTGTTCTGCCCTTTGTTCCCACAAAGTGAATTTGTATCTTCTGAGATGTCCTCTCCTTTAATTATAGTAATAAGTTCTCCTGTGATGTTCTTTGCTCCCTGTACTGTGACTTTCTTTGGTATGTCCATCCATCCCTCTGTCATTTATGATCTAATATCTTCTGAGATGTCCTCTGCTCTTTCAACTGTAAAATGTACTGCGATGTCTCCACCAGATTTTGGAGCTAAGCTGCCCATGTAAGTATCTGCCTAGACTGGATGAGATTTGGACGTTCAGCATTTTCAGATAACACGCGGGGTCTGTAAATGTAAATCGGAAGATGACATGCACAGGCCTATAGCGGTCATTTTCCGTCGAGATTCACAGTCATGCCCAATAATTCTCTGGATAATTATGATTGTATCGTTGTGCTTGTAATCAGGCCATATGCATCAATAAGGCCAATGATTTTACAGCATGTAAGGTAAGTATTAGCATACCTGCCAAAATTCCTAAATTTAAGACAAAATAGGCTATACCTAACTTTCACCGCAACCATGTACAAGTTTACAGAGCCAACACCCTTTCGAGCAAGACCACATCCCGTTTCCAGTAGACTGTGCCCCCTTTGGAAGTTGAAAAATAAGTACTGCTTGCAGATATTCATTATTATTTCATGAAATGTGGTCTCATCTCTTTATAGTAACGCAGATGTAGATGTCCCGGCCATAGCTTATTTTGTAATTGAAGAAGAAAAAAACATCTTATAGATAGAAGATAAACGCTAATACATTATCCCTCCATTTATAATATATATTTTTGGACGCACGTTCCTCCATCACTGGTGATATTAAGCTTGCCTGAAATGACCTCTCCTCCATCAGTGTTACACTCTATTCTTTGTGTAACCCTGTGTACGGAGATGGGAGTTATAGAAACTCTCTTGCAAAACTCAGCATTAGATTATCCATGTATAGTATTGATAGCCCCTGCAGCACTTGACCCTGCTGTATGTGAGTGGTTTAGTACTCCTATATACTCCATGGCCAGGCAGAGAACCTTTACTACAGTGAGAAGCATCTTGGATATATTGTATATACACTATAGCCAGGGATATTACGGGTAATTTCCAAAAGTGCATATTGCGGGCCCATACACAAATAGTGCTTTGGGACATTGTGGTCCTAATTTTGTGGAAATAGTCCCAAGTATAAGTTATGCCTATGGAGCTTGCAGGACCCAATGACATGGGTGTGGAATCTATATAATCTATGCTGATGGGAGGAGCCTAGGCACATTGGGGTGTGATAACTAGGTCCCAATGGCCTCTTCCTAACACAATTAAATGAGATTAAAGGGTCATAATGGATGGATGGGCTGTATTGTGATGTCTTTACTCTTCCACAAAGAGAAGAGATGCAGCCTTTGTTCTTCTCTATCTTTTATTTGGTCTGTTGTACATTTTGGGTCTCTGTTTCTGTCATTTAAAAGTGCTAAAAGCACCTTTATTTAACACTGAGTTAATGGGTCATTAATGGAGCAGAAAGTGATCCCAGCACACCACGCCTCATTTAACACAATTCCGTGGATTAACGCGTTTTCCATTTCTCATCACTTTACATTTGCTCTTTTGTCCTGATTGTTTTGCACAGACGTTGTACCTGGATGTCTGTAGGGACTATTTACTATTATTGCATTACTGGACCATAGCAACCAGACCATAATTGTACCACCTTGCTCTTCTTGTTAATTAACATTTTGCACATTTCTCCTAGTGTGCTATGCATTTCACCCCAATTAGTGTATTAAATAACTTTTGATGGTAAGGTGACATTGGGGCTGCCTTCAAGTTTGTGTTTTATATGTATTGATTTTATGTTTTTCAGTTACATTTTGTGGTTTCTGTGTCTTATGTATCTGGAATGAGCAAACAGCGACCCATTGAAAGTATCTAATGCCGTCATGAAGGTAAAATGAGTAAAATTCCACTTCCCCCTCTCTCCAACTCTTAATTAAATAGTGCCCAATTGTTATTGTAAGGTAAAACATAGCAATGCCTTGATCGTCCTTAAATCTGCACTGCTACCTAATAAAATATGTTACTAACGTAACTCTGCCCCCTTGTCTGTGCCTCAGGGGCTGCTCCGTGTTGGCGTTCTTCTCAGGTTCTTCCGTTCTCTTACAGCCCCGGCTCAAATTGGATTTTGATGTGAATGTTACACATTTGCACAGTGTGCTTTATAAAGCTTTTTTACAGGTTTTCGCACACCGAGGCACACATAAATTTATTATTGCGATATAGGGAAAAAATATGCCCCACCCCATTATGCCCAAACTCCACCCACAAATGGACAAATTCAGGTAAAACTCCACCTATGCTTTTTTTAAGCCACACCCATTTTTCAGCCTGCGAATCTGGATATCCTGACAAATTCGTGACAGTTAGGAGGTATGGGCACACTAATAGTTAGCGCAGAAGCATCTCCCGACAGCAGAGAGTAGGTATACACCTTTAAAGTGTGCTGGGTGGACTATCGAGACAAACCCAAGGGGCTAGATTTACTAAACTGCGGGTTTGAAAAAGTGGAGATGTTGCCTACAGCAACCAATCAGATTCTAGCTGTCATTTATTTAGTACATTCTGCAAAATGACAGCTAGAATCTGATTGGTTGCTATAGGCAACATCTCCACTTTTTCAAACCCGCAGTTTAGCAAATATACCCCAAGCTATTTTACGGTGGGCATCAAGTACTCTTCACAAGCGAGGGGTCTCCAGCAGAATACAATAGAAATGTGAGTCACCTGCAGGAAAATTGTGATGTCAAAAGCAGCTCTATATAAAACAAGTCCATACATCATACAGTTTTTATTTATTTATTGTTTTTGCTCAAGCATAGGAAACAAGTGCTGACATTTTGCAATCTGATAGCAAATCATTCTCATCAGAGCCAGAAACATGGACAAATGTAAACATTTTTTTTTTCTCTCCTAGAATTACAATGGAAAACATTATATATTTGTGGTTACCGCTGTATTTAGGGCATGGAAAAAATAAACTGAAGCTACAACAGATATTGTATAAGTGACGTTTCCACCCACCTCCATATATAAACAGCCTATAGTGCAGTGCTCGCATGCAGAGATATACAGTAATGACAGCACATACAATGCACGGTATCATGCCCCTATACAAAACACAAACGCAGACTAGACATATGACATTACACACATGGACGCACAATCTAGTAATTATACACTTTATAATCCATCATGCACACACATTAATAATGGTATGTTCAGTGAGCGCTCCGGCACATCTCACTGTTCATGATCAGCTGCAGATCTCAGGCCTTCCTTAGGGAGCTTAGAGACGTTTGATATTGACATCAAGCTTAATCCTGAATGTAAAACTGATCCAAAGATCACACTGGTTTTAAGACGGAGGGAATGGGTAAGGCTCACCTGCTGCCATCATTTGTTTGTTTCCTGCGGGAATGGATGCCAGGCAGTGGGTGGAAGAAATGTACTGACAAACAGTCTAATGTCCTTATTTTTATAGCACAAGTACACAAATGGAGGAACTATATCTGTAATGGGGCTTGTACTGATCCTAGGATATACAGTCGTACACCATTTCTTAGCCTTTATGTAATGAAGACACAGGCGTGCATGAAGGGTGTGCTGGGTGTGCAAAGATTTCTCCTACCATAAACCATTTAACATTTCTTAATGCTGTCCCCACAGATTAATATGGGGACTGGGAAGTTCTGCAACGCATAACACTCAGCTTTTACAGCAGGGTAACGCCGTGACAGCACATATTGGGGCACATTTATCAATGTTCGTCAAAAATGAAAAATAGTTATCAATCCTTATCACATGGATAAGGATTGAACTATTTCTAAAATTTATTAAAAACAGATCACAGAAACAACAGTTCCGATAAACTGCTGTTTCTGTGATAAAAAAAAACACACTTACCCCCTTCTTCGGGACGCGATGTCCTCCAGGTCCTCTTCATTTGTCTTTACAGTGGTATTGCGCATGTGCAGTTCTTCGAACTGTTCTTCGGAGATGTCTGTGCGCATGTGCAGTTCTTCGAACTGCACATGCGTAGTTGCAGAGAGAGCGGTGGAGAGTGCTGAGTGACAGGGAGGGATCATGTGATCCCTCCACACATGCGCTGTCCAGCTCTGCTCTTCGGAGCAGAGCTGACAGCACTGAAATCTTTCAATTATAATAACAACAATAACGGAAAAAAAAACTTTTTTCCGGAACTTGTTAGATTGCGGCCGGGAGCAGTCACCATACTGTAGAATGGTGACTGCTCCCAAAAACGAGAAGGAATGCAAAGCAGCAGATATCCAGGATATCTGCTGCGATGCAGCCTTCTTAAATATGCGGGACACACTCTGGGACCTGGATTGCACGGTAAGTGCACCATAGTGCACTATCACAATTTCTTAAATATTCCTCATTACCTACGGGATCCAGCAGAAGCCTCTCAGACTTCGCTGGATCCCCCCACCCGGGGATGTTCTATGTACATGTTCATTTAGCACTTCATAGCGCTGCCGGAAGCCCCGGCAGGGTGAATTACAGCGGTTCTTTATTATCCATCACTTCAATTTGCAGCGATTCAAAATGATTGTTACCACACTGTTTTAATATATAGCCCCCTCTGTCCACTTTCTGCTCAGCCTCTAACCACATGAACAGGACGTTTTGTTGTCTATGCTTACTGCTCAACCTTAAAAACCACATGGTTCTGGGGTCTATTTATGACCCTTCGTTTTTTTCACTCGATACTTTTCAACCCTTATCTCCTTGATAAGGATTGAAAAGTAACGCCAATGTATCAAAAAAACTACTCAGGGACAGCAGTGCAGATAACCTGCTGTCCCTGAGAAGTGACTCACCTGATCATCGCAGTCTTTTCTCAATTTTGAAGGCTGCGGTGATCTTCTCTTTTTTTTTTTTCTGTTTTGTCACTGCGCATGCGCCAACCGAAAACTTGGTGCATGCGCATTAGCATCCTGGACGGCAAACGGTACGATGAGTGACAGGGAGGGATCACATGATCCCTCCACACATGCGCTGTCCAGCTCTGCTCTTCAGAGCAGAGCTGACAGCTGCGAAATTTTTCAGATATGTTAATGTACGCCAGCTTCAGATGGCGCCAGCTTCACATGGCGCCAGCTTCAGATGACGTACATTAACATGTAGAAAATGAGAAACTTTTCAATGGCCCCACTTTCATACATAGCGATACTGAGCGCTCCCCATACACTGTTATGGGGAGGGCTCAGAAAAACGCAAAGCAGGAGATATCTCCGATATCTGCTGCGATGCTGGAATTAAACATAAGGATTTTACCGGTAAACCCCCTGAAAACAACGTTTTCGGGGGCTTACAAGGGGGGAAAACTTTGATAAATAGACCCCATAGCTCCCTCTGTCCGCTTCCTGCTCAGCCTCTAACCACATGAACAGGACGTTTTGTTGTCTCTGCTTACCGCTCAACCTCTAACCACATAAATAGGAATTTTACAGTGAAGGGACATACCCCCAAACATTCAAACATGTGAAATTTGGACAAACCCCCACCCAAAAATACCCACTTTATGGTGAACCTCTTCCCATTTTTTGCATAACCTCACCCCCTTCAAGGTCTGCTATTCGGGTATGTCCCAGCAAAATTGGGACAACTGGGAGGTATGCAAACACCCCGTCCACTCTACAATTTTGTTTTTGATATAAGTTCGTAGAACTTGGTAGAGTTATCCTTTAATAGTAATAATAATACAATTAATACTAATAATAATAATAATGCATAAACAAAATATTAGGCAATGACAAATCCCTACATGTAACCAAGAGGATAATGAAATAAATAAAAAACTTATAGAGCAAACGGAAACTCCTAGGGCTAGATTTACTAAGCTGCAGGTTTGAAAAAGTGGGGATGTTGCCTATAGCAACCAATCAGATTCTAGCTTTCATTTATTTAGTACCTTCTACAAAATGAAAGCTAGAATCTGATTGGTTGCTATAGGCAACATCCCCACTTTTTCAAACCCGCAGCTTAGTAAATCTAGCCCTATGAATCTTAAATAACGTGTATAAATCACTTGCAGACATTCAGAATATCTTGAAGACCTGTTGAAACAAAACAACAATGTGTATTTATATAACATTCTTGAGGACAAAGCGGTTCCTTTTGACTTTGAGTTCAGCACATTTAGCGGAGGTTGTGGTTGTCACCGAGATGTCATGGAGTGTGACATAATGACATAGCACCGACATGTTTGTAAGCTAGTGGCGTGTGCTGTTTATCTCACCTCGACTTGTTTCTCTGAATCCTCTGTGGATAATATTTGTATGATTAGACCAGCTGGAGGCCTAGAACATATTCTTGGCCTGACAGACACTTCAATTTAATAATATTATTTATATGTAAAATTTAACTGGTTAAGGGGGAATTAGATGTTTGATGAAAACATGGTCTTCCTGCAGGATATAATAATGCATTTCCGTTGTCCAAAAATTATTACATGATCAAAGTCCAGCCTACTATCAGTTTATCAGCCTAATATCATCTTAGGACCACCCCTTTCATTCATTTAAATATTTCTGTTTTCTTGATAAATTATTAAACTTTAATAAATCATTAAAATTCATAGTCTTCATCCACCATGGCGATCGCCCACTCGTTGAGTTTTGCCGTCTATCATCAGGGGCAAACGCAGGATTTGTAGAGGGGGGTTTCCACACCACGCAACCAGTGGGCGTGACCAGCATGCATGGGGGCGTGGCTATAATTTTAGACAGTGCTTGGCTGCTCTCCAACTCTTCCTATCCCCATAATATACATGGGCAATGCTGCGTGCACTACTTACTGTTAGGTCCACGAAGCTCTCCCATTTCAAGCAGAGCTGTGTGAAGCGGGAGCAGGGTCCAGCCACCTCAATTATACACTGCCCAAGGCTTGGATGGGGGTTTCCAGGCACTAGGAACCCCCCCCCCCCTCGGTTTGCCTATGATCATCTCAACAGCTAGAGTGTACCTAACAAACTCTGGATCTCTCGCTTTGCTCATGCAAAACCATCTTTGCAATTCTTGAATTGTGTCTTTGATCAAACATCATTTTAATCAAGACCATATAAGTGCATTTTATATAACAAAATATATTATAGGTTAACCTAAAGCAATATAATAAACAATAATACTAATATGTTACATGGAAAAAGGACAGTCCTCACTCCTCCGACTCATTTAAGACATAAATGAGACCCAACTGAATAGTATTTTATAAGCACAATGGAAACAAAGTTAATTTAAGGGATGGTCCTAAATTCATAGGGCCTGAGTCATTAAAGAGAGCAAAGCATAAAAAAGAAGTAACTTTGCACCTGGGCAAAACCATGTTGCATTGGAGGGGGAGGTCAATTTAAAATGTGGGGAAAGATTTATAGTTGGTATAGAACATGTCCTAGATCAACTTGAAATTTCAGTGTACAAATACAGCTATCAAGTATTTGTGTGCTGCATGTAAATACAGCCAATTTTTAACTTATGTGAAAAATAATAAACTAATTTGCACCCTTTGCATTGTAACATGGTTTGTCCCGGAGAACATTTACTCCTTTTTTTTGCCTCCCTTTCGTTAATAACCCAGGCCCAGAGTAGATAAGACTGAAATAACATTTTAGCTTCTGCAAATTTCGTGCCAAAAATATACGCACGTGTTTTTTTTCCACTTTGTAAAATGACCCTCAATTAAAGCAAATGCCAAATCAGTTGTTCTCCGTTACTGCACATTTGCACTTTGTTAGTAAATAAACCTCAGTGACATTTACCATCGGCAAACAATATAGAATGGAATCAATGACTGAGCCTGGAGAATATAACAAACACGCAGCTGACAGATGTTTGATGGTCTTAATCCAATTTTACACGGCTAGTTCCGCTTAGGACTCGTCTATTTATTGGCATATCCATATTGTAGACATTGCGCTCACTTGGAGTTTTCACATTCCTCAAGGAGACCGGGAGAGACGGGCTGAGTGCAGGAGTGTGATCCTGGCTCCCTTAGGCGCTGTGGTCCCCCTCCAGCACTACCGCTTCCCCCAGCCAAGAGTCCTTTGCTGATTCCAGTTTGGATCATGTGACCGAGGACATGGAACGTCTCTTTTACATCCTGGGAGAATAGATTTCCTCAGTTTTGCACATGGCTGGGCAGCTCGACAATCTGAAAAAAAAAAAAAATCTAATTAGGAAACAGCTTTTCTGTCACCGAGTATGTATCAGAGCCGTGCGTATGCTTGTAAACAGAGGCAAACAGGCGTCGGTAGTTTGTTATTTTCTTTATAATTAATGGTCTGAGCCTGACCCCTGCATGGAAAAAGTCCTGATCTTTTCCACCATATCCTACTGCCAGCATGAAATGAAAGAGCTCGTTCTCCAATCAAGAAGCAGATGTCTGCGGTGAGAGCAGCGGGCGCTGACGTGGGGGACAGAGGATATAGAAGAAGGAACAGCAAGGGCTGAGGTTTGGAAGATAGCCAAACTAGCTTCAGGAATGAGGCTGTCGGGTTGATGTCATTCTTGCTAATCTTGCTCAGTCTTGTTTCTTTTTTAATCTGTAACATTTGCCTGTGAATTGAACTAATTAAGAGACCATGGTTTTCTGTACAGGTGTAGAATCATAAGCAGGCGGCTAAGCCGGCGTTCTCCACCCACCTCTGACAGCAGCAAGAATCACACTGGTTTAGCTTCATCCTGACACGTCGAATAGTCTTGGAGGTGGGTCCATCAGTCAGGGTTCAAAAATGACTTGTCGGGATGGATCAAGCTGCCAAGGTGACTCCTAGTGCTCAGTGTCACTTATATACTCATAATCTAGACCAGTGTTGGCTAACCTGTGACACTCCAGGTGTCGTGAAACTACAAGTCCCAGCATATCCTTCCAGCAATAAGCTGCTATATATTAGCAAAGCATGCTGGGACTTGTAGTTTCACAACACCTGGCGTGTCGCAGGTTGGCCAACACTGATCTAGACCCTATTCTACACATCCTGGACAGGCATAACTCTCCCCACGCTAGGGTTGTATATAGACTATATTAGGGATAAGGGAAATACTGGGATTTTAAAACATCAACTAAGGATTTTTGGGTATTAAAAACAAAAAAAACTTTGTTGGTGTGGGTCATCTTTCTTTTTAAAGTATACTTTATCGCCACACAAAACACATTACTGTGTCTACAACAAGAAATCGAGATAGGGGGGATTCAATTGGCCGTTTTACTCTCGAAAGTAACGCGGTCTGCGCAATATTACCGTTGCTATGTAATAGTGCGCATTATTACTGTTAGTACAGTAATCTTTAAGGCTGACTTCTGCTCGCGGCTTAGGGAGCCGCAAGCAGAAATCCGGGTTAAAATTACCATATGAAAGGTAATAGTGCGCAGGCCGCGTTAGTTTTGAAAGCAACGCGGCCAATTAAATTTCCCCCCATTTATTTATATGACTGCGTTACGAAAAGCCAAAAAGAACTGTTATAGTCAACTTTTAAATCTCCTAAACAAAGCTTCTATAACGGGAGCCATTTTGATTTAAAGGAGCTCCTGCTGAATCTGACTCCCCCTTCATATTCATAGTTGCCAACGTTTGAAGAGTCTCTTGTGAAGGTGGACGTTAGGGGACAGGGCTCTGCAAATCGAGTTATTTTGGCTCCGCCCCTCCGCATCATTTTACCACCGGGGGTTGGGGGGGGGGTCAAAATGATGCGATTCCCGGAGAATCACATCATGGATGCTTGAAATCTGCCCATTTCACTAGGACGTGGGCAGATGCGGGACCTGATATAATGAATCACAACATTAAGACATTGGCAGTGGTGAGTATCTTCTGAACCCCATGTGAAGGGGGAGGAGGTTAGGAGGTGTCTCAGGCAAGGTATCCCTGCGGCCCTGCTGGACTTGGAAAAATAGATTATTAGCAACAATTAATATTTTTAAGAAGCTCTTTTCAGCCTCAGACTAATGTTGCGCTCATTGGGGTATATTTACTAAACTGCGGGTTTGAAAAAGTGAGTGGAGATGTTGCCTGTAGCAACCAATCAGATTCTAGTTGTCATTTATTTAGTACATTCAATAAAAATTTGATTGGTTGCTATAGGCAACATCTCCACTTTTTCAAACCCGCTGTTTAGTAAATACACCCCATTGTCTATCATCTTTTTTTTCTGTAACCTCCTTGTACACAATCTGTCAGTTTTACTATATGGTTCAATGATCCTCATGTCAAACTCCGTTAAAGCTCCACTCATTGTGTGATCAATAGAACATAAATCAGATGGGACTAAATAAAAAAACGCTAACGCTAACTTGAGGAATATACGCTGGGATCACATGGTCACAGCCTGTTACAATAGCGGTACAGCGTCTGTAATCAGTGGTGTGATGGATTCAACCACCTCTTCATTGTACATTACCTTGTCTCTGTTTGGCATCCACTAATTAAACGTTCTCCTTTCTGAGGTCACTCTCAGCAGTCTCCACTCGCACGCGGCCTCACTCTCCTTTGTACAAGGGTAGGGCTGACGGCGCATCTGCCAGATGGGAAGGATTGATGAAAGAGTCATCACTCCATTCTCTATTATTGCATTCTGAAAATTTTGTCTTCAAAGCACAAGCTCTCCGTTTTCAAAGAGCGGAATATACCGGAGGGGATTCTGGGCCATTGTCGCTAAGCAGCCTTCGTCTTACACTTCTGCATTCAGCAGCACAATTAAGTGTACCAATCAGTGTTGTCTCTTCGCTATGATCTCTGGATGAGAAATGAAAACAGCAGGATTGCACTGGTCAGTGCTTTCCATGCAGTATTAATGTGTCTGTAGGTTTTATTTTAACCCTTTTTTTGTCCCAGAACTATAGGAGAACCCAGGGAAAGAATCCTTATGATTGGCAAGCTACATACATTATTTATCCACAGTTGCTAATATGTGAAGCTGGTTTCCACTTCCTCCTATAGGGAATTATTTCTAGTTGTTTTTATGTCGCAAGAACAATGCCGCAGTACCCCTCATTGTACTCGATGTAATACTTAAATGTTATATTCCGTATCAGTGTCAGTGTATATAGTATACACTGAACACACAGTGGTTGAAGGGGAAATTTAGAGGGGGCAGTATTGGAAAGTGTAAGTGAATGGAATTTGAAAAAACTCCGACCCCACCCAGCGTTAAATCAGTAGCACCCAGGTTTAATAATGAGGTCTTCCTCCAGCCCCAACAATAAAATAATAGTATTCACATTTGATAAATAGATATTTATTTTTTTTTAAATGGATCGATTTCTCTCCAACCAGCCCCAACATTAAATTAATAGTACTTCCATTTAATAAATAAACCTATTTCCCTCCTGCCAAGCCACCCCAGCATTAAATTAATAGGTCGTACTATTAAATATCAAACCAATAAATTAAATTGTCCCACCATCACCCCACAAATAAAATACCACTCACATTCTATTAAGACCCCTCTCCTTTCCCTCACACATTATATTAAGACCCCCTTCCATGCCCTTACGCATTATATTAAGACACCTTCTCCCTTCCCTCACATATTAAGACCCCCCCTTCCCTAATACATTATATTAACATACCCCCCCCTCCCTTCTCTCGCACATTATAGTATAGTAACACCACACCCCCTTCGCTCACATATTACAGCAATATAGCCCCCCTTTCCTCACACATTATATTAACATACCCCCTTGCCTTCGCTCACACATTATAGTACAGTAATACCACCCCCCTTTTCCCACACACATTATAGTAACATAGCCCCCGTCCCTTCCCTGACACATTATGGGAGAGATTCAATTAGCCACAACGTTCCTGAGAGTTCCTAAAAATCTCGATAGGCGATTGAACGAAGTCGGGCAAATCTGGAAGCATGTATGCACTCATGACCAGAAGCCTAGGCAGATCTCTATAGAGTGTGCAGAGTCAAGATCTTTCCAGCAGATGGTTATGGGAGATGAAGAGCAATCATTTCAGAAATCGCATCTGCAGTAATTTTCTGTAGTGTGCACCCAGCTTTCTGACTGAAGATGAATCAGGCCCAGAATCTTTGACATGCTGCCAAACTTGTTGAATTCTCAAGCAAAATTCTCTTTGAGTTTCTCTAGTTACTTCTTTCCTGGGGTCTGAACGCTCATTGGTTTAAACGCTCATTGGTCTACACAAATCCGTATGTATCACGTACAGAATATATTCAGCTCTGCTACTGCTGTGTTTCGGACTTTCCTTGCACTTTCAGGCAGCTAATGCATTTCATTTTGCAGCTCCATTTAATCTGGATACCAGTAGAGAGCTGCTCTTTAGCTAGCTTCTGTATTTCTTAAGGGTTCCTATGTCCCAGACAATGGTTCCATATACTGTATGGATGTAACGCATGTAGCAATCCTGCTTGGTGATTTGTTCTGCATCTTTGCTTTTCAGCTAGTACAATTCATCAGTGTTTTTTCTTTCTGCAAGATTGTGACTACATTTTGTGATAATATCATTGAATGTACAGCATTGCCTTACTTTGTGAGTATGTTCACTGACGAGCCGTCGCATTCAAGACTCAAACACATATAGTACATTATTACGAATATCTTTCTGGTGAGTGTAACAGACTGGGCAGTGAAGGTAATATATATTCTACAATTCCTTCTAAGGTCATATTCTGCTAATTCGCCATGGCGACTCTTTACATTTTACTTTGGTCAGGAAGAAAAGCTTTTATTGTTAGTCATATGACTCATGTCTCTGAAGTCTGTGTATCAAGCGTGCTTTGATGACGCACCCATAATTGGGTTAAAGGCATACTAGCTACTTAAACACTAAAGTGTTGTCACCCTCTTTCATAGCATTTTTGGTCATTGCTGATTACTTCTACAGCTGATTCATTGTAGCTTTCCAACGTTGACAGATGACTTTTTTAGATGGTTCTTGCATACAAACCCTTCATGTGTATCACATTGCTTACTGTAGTTCCCAATTTTGCGCCCCAATCTGCTCAGGGCACATTGCCGTTGCTTGCCTTCTCTGTTTTCCATTTGTATTCATCTACAAGCTTGCCTTTCACATATTCTAACATGAGCCTCTGGTCTAGAGGACCATCAAGTGTGGTCACCAGAGCCGTAACGAGAGGGGTGCGGCCGGTGCGACCGCACAGGGCGCAATGGCGACGGGGCGTCACGGCCGCACGCCATTTGCCCAGACCCAAACCCCCAGGTGCCCAGGCGGTGCCATAGGCAGCAGTGCACCGAACTGCAATACAGGAACTAGAGCAATCATCACTTCCTGTGGGCTGCAAATCAGCTATGCAGCAGGATCCGCGTTACTGGCAGTGAGGTGTGCACTGTACACTGAGAACGTGCTAGAGGAACAGAGCTATGGGGAGCAGAAAACATGGGCACACTAAGCGCTGTAACTGAACTTAACGTATAATAATACTACAAACTATTGAATCAATTGAAGTCTTTATATCAAGAGGATAGATGTAAGTATGTATGTATAAGCATTCTGTTCATGTATATTTTATGTTGGGGGTATAGTTAGAGCTCCAAATTCATGTATTTTTGTATAAGTGGTACTCTTGTGTTTTTGTTTTTATCTAATCATTGTATTTATTGAATAAAATATTATATTTATATGATACATATTTGCAGCTTCTGGTTCTGCCCTCTGTATTGGATGAATTGTTTTTAATTATTATAATTGTTTGACGGGTCCTTAGAGCGCCGCCTATATCTATGTGTTATAAGCCGCCGCGGCTCAGGCACCGAGCGCGACTTGCTGTGGCCCCACTGATGTGTCCCTGCCGTCGTCATCATGACCGGGGCGTCACTTCCAGTTTTCGCCCCTGGCCGTCGCCATGACGAAGGTCGGGACGTTTCTCTATCACCGCCGAGACCCTGCCAGCTGACCTGCCGGGCGCGTGCGCTAATTCATGAGTCATTCATTCCCAGGTGGGGAATGGTAATTATTCCATGACCCTCTATTGTTGTTAGTCCTTCTTGGTATATTAGGCAGGGAGAGCAGGTTATAGTTCAATGCTTCAGTGTACTTATCTGCTCCTAGCTATTTTTATTGATTCTTCTGTGTATGACCCCTGGCTTGCTTACTGGACTTTGTTGAATTGCTTGTGACCCTGATCTCTGCCTGTTACCTGGATACACTTTTGCTGCCAGCCCTGACCTCTGCCTGGACCTCACTACCGCTGCCTGCTAGAATCCTTTTGACCTCGTCCTGTTTTCAGACTACGTTGCTGCTACCACCTGGCTCTCGTCTGCGCTACGGTAATATTATAAACTTGTACTACTCTGAGTTTAAAACCTGGGGGCATCCGAGTACCTGTGAGCACACTCAGCTCTACGGGAAAGGCGGCTGCTATAGGTGAAGACCTCTTCTGCCTGTTCTACGAGTTTATGATATCTGCTGTCAGCCTTAACAGTATGTGTATAAATTATACATGTAATATATATTTGTGTCCACTGTATATAATCCATTTGCAACCTAATCAATAGCCTAGAATAACGTGTATCCTTCTACTCATACAGGAGCCTTGTCTAAGTATACACTCATTATTAATTGTAGAAGACTATTGACCCATGTGCTGTGCCCACATAGATATAACTAGATAAATGCTTAAACATAGTGTTCCGTAGGTCATTTATAATACAAGACACTGTATTATTACGTATTATGTACACTGTGGTACCCTATCTAGGGCAATGCGATATATGTGCCACCGTCCAGGGTGTTGGGTTGGGATGGCATGCCAGCTCCAGTGTGTGATACATTTTCTTTGAAAGGCGCTGGTTTTGGTTAATAGGGGCCAGCACTTTCTATGGAGATTTATTCATGGCTGGTCACCCTATTGTACTGGTGTGTTGGTGTCTGATACAGCTGGTGGTTGGTCTGCAGTCCGCTCTCTGCCCGAACTTGTACAGTCTCAGAGCTGCATATAGTAAAAAAAAATTAATTATGTTTTATCCATGAATATTTTCATAACCATTTCCACATAACAAGGCAGCGATCACAAAAAAACTCAAGAGGAATGAATAGCAGAGGATGCTATTCAGTGAGGGGTATTTTAGTGAGTGAGGTATGGTGCTAAGGAGTGGTGGTGAGTGAGGGGTATTTTAGTGGGTGGGGTATGATGCTAAGGAGTGGTGGTGAGTGAGGGGTATTTTAGTGGGTGAGGTATGGTGCTAAGGAGTGGTGGTGAGTGAGGGGTATTTTAGTGGGTGAGGTATGGTGCTAAGGAGTGGTGGTGAGTGAGGGGTATTTTAGTGAGTGAGATATGGTGCTAAGGAGTGGTGGTGAGTGAGGGGTATTTTAGTGGGTGAGATATGGTGCTAAGGAGTGGTGGTGAGTGAGGGGTATTTTAGTGGGTGAGATATGGTGCTAAGGAGTGGTGGTGAGTGAGGGGTATTTTAGTGGGTGGGGTATGGTGCTAAGGAGTGGTGGTGA
Organism: Mixophyes fleayi; assembly: GCF_038048845.1. Lineage (NCBI taxonomy): Eukaryota > Metazoa > Chordata > Amphibia > Anura > Limnodynastidae > Mixophyes > Mixophyes fleayi. Next base: position 20,407,598 of record NC_134410.1, read on the forward strand.
GTGAGGGGTATTTTAGTGGGTGAGGTATGGTGCTAAGGAGTGGTGGTGAGTGAGGGGTATTTTAGTGAGTGAGGTATGGTGCTAAGGAGTGGTGGTGAGTGAGAGGTATTTTAGTGGGTGGGGTATGACGCTAAGGAGTGGTGGTGAGTGAGGGGTATTTTAGTGGGTGGGGTATGGTGCTAAGGAGTGGTGGTGAGTGAGAGGTATTTTAGTGGGTGAGATATGGTGCTAAGGAGTGGTGGTGAGTGAGAGGTATTTTAGTGGGTGGGGTATGGTGCTAAGGAGTGGTGGTGAGTGAGGGGTATTTTAGTGAGTGAGGTATGGTGCTAAGGAGTGGTGGTGAGTGAGAGGTATTTTAGTGGGTGGGGTATGGTGCTAAGGAGTGGTGGTGAGTGAGGGGTATTTTAGTGGGTGGGGTATGACGCTAAGGAGTGGTGGTGAGTGAGGGGTATTTTAGTGAGTGAGGTATGGTGCTAAGGAGTGGTGGTGAGTGAGGGGTATTTTAGTGGGTGAGGTATGGTGCTAAGGAGTGGTGGTGAGTGAGGGGTATTTTAGTGAGTGAGGTATGGTGCTAAGGAGTGGTGGTGAGTAAGGGGTATTTTAGTGGGTGAGATATGGTGCTAAGGAGTGGTGGTGAGTGAGAGGTATTTTAGTGGGTGGGGTATGACGCTAAGGAGTGGTGGTGAGTGAGGGGTATTTTAGTGAGTGAGGTATGGTGCTAAGGAGTGGTGGTGAGTGAGGGGTATTTTAGTGGGTGAGGTATGGTGCTAAGGAGTGGTGGTGAGTGAGGGGTATTTTAGTGGGTGAGATATGGTGCTAAGGAGTGGTGGTGAGTGAGGGGTATTTTAGTGGGTGAGGTATGGTGCCAAGGAGTGGTGGTGAGTGAGAGGTATTTCAGTGGGTGAGGTATGGTGCTTAGGAGTGGTGGTGAGTGAGGGGTATTTTAGTGGGTGAGGTATGGTGCTAAGGAGTGGTGGTGAGTGAGGGGTATTTTAGTGGGTGAGATATGGTGCTAAGGAGTGGTGGTGAGTGAGGGGTATTTTAGTGGGTGAGGTATGATGCTAAGGAGTGGTGGTGAGTGAGGGGTATTTTAGTGGGTGAGGTGTGGTGCTAAGGAGTGGTGGTGAGTGAGGGGTATTTTAGTGGGTGAGGTATGGTGCTAAGGAGTGGTGGTGAGTGAGAGGTATTTCAGTGGGTGAGGTATGGTGCTAAGGAGTGGTGGTGAGTGAGAGGTATTTTAGTGAGTGAGGTATGATACTAAGGAGTGGTGGTGAGTGAGAGGTATTTTAGTGGGTGAGGTATGGTGCTAAGGAGTGGTGGTGAGTGAGGGGTATTTCAGTGGGTGAGGTATGGTGCTTAGGAGTGGTGGTGAGTGAGGGGTATTTTAGTGGGTGAGGTATGGTGCTAAGGAGTGGTGGTGAGTGAGGGGTATTTTAGTGGGTGAGATATGGTGCTAAGGAGTGGTGGTGAGTGAGGGGTATTTTAGTGGGTGAGGTATGGTGCTAAGGAGTGGTGGTGAGTGAGGGGTATTTTAGTGGGTGAGATATGGTGCTAAGGAGTGGTGGTGAGTGAGGGGTATTTTAGTGGGTGAGATATGGTGCTAAGGAGTGGTGGTGAGTGAGGGGTATTTTAGTGGGTGAGATATGGTGCTAAGGAGTGGTGGTGAGTGAGGGGTATTTTAGTGGGTGGGGTATGGTGCTTAGGAGTGGTGGTGAGCGAGGGGTATTTTAGTGGGTGAGGTTTGGTGCTAAGTAGTGGTTGGAAGCATATTAGTGGGTAAGGTGTGGTAACAGGGAGTGCTGGTGAACAAGGAATATTTCAGTGAGTGATGGATAGTGTTGTATTTGGTGATGTATTTCATCTGGTGGGCGGTGTATTTGGTTAGTGATAAGAGGGGTGAGTGAGGTAGAGTAGTATAGACAGCAGTACCTACCTCTGATTCCTTAGGCAACTGATGTACCAACAGAGCCTTACCTATGGCAGTGCAGTGTGCCATGGCCAAAGGTGCCTAGTGTTGCTTCTACCAGAATCGTGTGTGTGTGTGGGGGGGGGGGGGGGTGTGTGTGGGGAGGGGGAAGGGGGGGGGTGTGCCAGTGTTGTTTCTCGTCCATGGCACTAAACTGTCTAGTTACGGCTCTGGTGGTCACTAGTTTTTCATAGCTATCTGGGAGACCACCGAGTAGAATCACTGCAACGTGATAGTCTCTTATTTCTTCTCCAAAGCCGTATACATGCTCTACGATTCCCATGTGTAGTCCTGCAAGTGCTGGCCCTTAATCAGCTTAGCTTGACATAGGTTTCTTATTAAATTCAATTTATTGCTGAGATTTCCGCTTTCATGCACTATCTGTAGCACTTACCCCACCTCATTTGCAGTTTAACATTTACATATATGCACAATTTGGTTTTCGTCTATGCTAAGGGAGATGGCACATGGGGCTCTTTGATCTTCAATCAGTCATCTTGGAGTGGAATAGGCCTGGCCTCTTGTGTTGGCATGTGTATGTCTACGTACGGTTCTTTATTGGCAGCATCTTCACTTTAAACGTTCATGGCTGGTAATTTGTCCGATTGGCCACTATGAACTCCATTGGCTTCTTTCTTTTACTGTTGTCCTGAGTCCGTAACTTTCGGGCAGCAGATAATTCGGGACATTGTCCAGGTGTGTTGAAGTTAAAGAAGGTGTGTTTAATAAAGAGGAGAACATACAGCCGCTGCTTACACTGCAGCAACAGATAAATTTGTCAACTGCTAAGCTAGGTACACACTGGAGAATTTTCAGACCAAGCTGTTATCTACAACGATTGTACCTATGACTGAAGGTCCGATCGGTCGGGCGATTCATGAATACACACTACACACGATTTACCTTCAGATCTGTGCTCTTCATCTGGTCCTCTAGTCGTTTTGAGAATGACAGCACAATAGTCATTAATTCATTCCTGTCAGACCGATTAAAACCGCCTTGTTATAGCTACCCACACGTCATAACGAATTTTGTTAGCTTCTGTGATTCTGAAACGAATGAACAAACAAATTATTTCATCAACAGCACTCTTTACATTTAGTTACCAGGACTTGTTCATTGCCGGCATTGGCTGAAAAGACCATGGGGTATATTTACTAAACTGCGGGTTTGAAAAAGTGGAGATGTTGCCTATAGCAACCAATCAGATTCTAGCTGTCATTTTGTAGAATGCACTAAATAAATGAAAGCTAGAATCTGATTGGTTGCTATAGGCAACATCTCCACTTTTCCAAACCCGCAGTTTAGTAAATCTAGCCCCATGACTCTCTTTACTCTACGGAGATCGTGATCGTGAGTGCATAGGCACTACATGATCGGAAGGTGTTTGGAATGAGATTATTAAACAGTACGACACTTTGGAACAACTGTCATTCATCGTGTAAGTATACACACTAACGTGATATGTGACCGAGCAGTCGTTTATTGGGTGATTGGCCCGATAATTGGCTGAAAAACCTCCAGTGTGTGCCTAGCTTTAGGAGTATATTTACTAAACTGCGGTTTTGAAAAAGTGGAGATGTTGCCCATAGCAACCAATCAGATTCTAGTTCTCATTTATTTAGTACATTCTACAAAATGACAGCTAGAATCTGATTGGTTGCTATAGGCAACATTTCCACTTCTTCAAACCCGCAGTTTAGTAAATATAGCCCTTAGTCTTAGTTCTGTTTTTATATGTAAATACATAATCCAGGTTAGTAAATGCTAACAGGTATACCAGACAGCTCACAGGTACAATACAGGCATTTTCGCCGAGCATTTATGGTTTACAAGTCACAGGTATAGCGCAGACCGCTGCGGCGTCGGCCTCTATTTGACAATCGCTTCTCTGTCTCTGCTCTCTCCTGTGGTTTTATTGTTCCAGACAGGCAGAACATACAATAAATACACAATTGCAGACTTTTTTCACTGAACAGAAATGTTAGAAGAGAGAGGAAGCCATTTCAAGCTATAATGTTTTCTTTTCATCCCCACCATTATGCTCCAGTGAATTTCATTTATTTAACAGTCTAATTTAGAAGCTCGGAGGATTGTCTGCAGACGGTAAGCAGTTTTTCTGTGTCTCTTGTGTAATGGCAAAAAGGGATCGGGAGATCAGGAGAGGAGTTATGTACAGAAGATTGTCATTAAAGTGGATTAGTTGCCTACACACACACACACACATACATACACAGCGGCAGCCATTTTGTGTGACATGTTTCAGTAATGTCACTGTTTACGTTGAATGTTGGTTCACCTCACAAAATGGATGCTTCCATTGGCTATAGGTAATTGGTAATACTTTATATAGTCCCCAGCCTGGGAGACCCCATACCCGTAAGATAACAATAATTAAAGTATGTTTTTCCTAACAGTCGCAAAAAACAATGAACAGTGTGTACTAAGATTGCATGGGGAAGAGTATTTAACAAGTATTGCAGCAGTATTTGTGCCACTGTAATACCTGTTCTGTTATCACCTTCTCAGGGTGGAGATAACAGATTCAAATTATTTTAAAAATGCCTTATTCAAAGAAAAAGGCATTTTTTAATGTATAAGCGGTCTATTTACTAAGCCAAAAACAGCTGTTTTTCTCTGGAGAATGGCAATCGCAGCTCTCCTTTAAATTTATTTATACTTGACAACTTTTCCTCGTTGACTTCAGGGAGATCACGGGGGAGGTGGCCGTGCGGGGGTGGGGCTTGATGAATTGCATCATTTTGCGGGGCTAAAATGACACAATATTTGTGTCATTAAGCCCCGCCACTATTCTATTACGGGGGCTAGAACCGCGAGGTTGCCCTGCTCTTCCGGGAGCCTGGGAAGTCTCACAGAAATGCGGGAGTCTCCCGGACATTCTGGGGGAGTAGGCAACTATGTGTTAAAGAAAAGCAGCTAATGAATCTCTAGAGGCTGAAGTGTCTTTTACATTTCTGTCTCCATTACTGAAGTCATGTTGTCTTACCGGTCAGTCTTTGATTAAATCTTGGTCTCCATGAAAATGGCCACCTCCATAAGCATCAATACATGGACATAGGACACAATTTCTGAACTGTGTCATCATGCTACAGATGGCGAAGCCAACCACGTCTTGTACTGGCTCAGCATCAGGGAGGATGCCAGACTCTTCAGGGAGTGAGGGAGATCACCCCTATTTCAGGGAGTCTCCCTGACATTCAGGGAGAGTTGGCAAGTATGGAGCAGTTTCTTCCCAGCGTGGATAGCCAATGACCTCACTTCCCGCCATGCACCGGCAGGTCATACGTTGACAAGCCCTGGTTTCATAAATAACAGTGGTAGGATATTTTGGGATTGCTGCGGTATGTAGTGATACAAAATTATTCTCACCACCAATGTTAAATGGACCCCTTATTTTTTTTTTATAAATGATATCTATTTATAATTTTTTTAATTTTATTTTTTTTTAAACCCATTTTTCTTGTACTGCAGCACTTCACACTTTACATATTCATTTTACAACTCGGGACGGCAGTTTCACAATATTTCATGTCATTTGTAATACAAAAGTCGATAATATTGACAATAGTTACTAGCGTGAATATGGATAATATCCGCTTACATTGTGTAAGGGATTTTTCAATACATCCTATAAAGATAACGTTAACAATGGTAATCCGTGTCCATTGATATCCTCTCAATAGAAAACAGAATAGATGAAACAAAGAACGTATTGTGTCCTTTCTGATTACATAGCTGCTAATTTTCTGTGTATCCGGAGACAGCAGTTTTTTATTACCTTTATTACCTTTATAGGGGCAGATTCAATTGTAAAAAAAAAAAAATTGCCGCGTAGTGTCCCGGAACAGCCGCGAGAATTGTCTGCTCACTTTTGTTCGCGCCCCATAGAGACACAAGCAAAAGTGAGTGTTACTTTTTACCGTGCATCACTTAACCCATTGAGGTTAACCTATGTTTTGAATGTTACTAAGCAATCTAGTTATCATCTCTCTTGTCATTTATCTGAGGCAGGGGGAGACCAAAATTGGGCAAGTCCCATTCTAGGGGGAAATCAGAAATAAATTGGTGGATCATGTTTATAAATACTCGTCTGATACCAAACAGTTTGATGGAAGCGTTTCCAAATCTCTTCCTTTATTGAAGCAGGTAGGGTATTCCTAAAGCTCTCTCAGGTGTCAATGAATGTTTTGTTTTTCTTTTTGGAGAGAAGTCTCCAACCAATCCTTAGAAAGGATAAAAAATCAGTCCAAATAGATACCAAATATTGGGTAATACGCTAAATTAAAACCAAGGCTGAAAATTGTGAAGCCTTCTTGGCAGGTTCTAAGATTGGATTGGGTACGGTCTGTCGACAATGAACAGTCTGGATGTCACATGGTCATTGTCGACAAAGTAACTACATCCCGTTAGATTATCAAAAATATGGAAAAGGAAGAACACGTTTCACTTTTTTGAGGGCCAAGATATTGGCACAAGTGTAGATCTGGGACAGGAATCATAACTGACCCTGGGAAGCCTCCGATCCTCAAGGTTGCATTCGTGTCCTCTGTTATCCATAGCTTCAGTATGCATGTGCTTGGTTATAAGCAGAGTTTGCCGTTGTCTAGAGGTAATTTGGAGCTCAATGGTTATTTGTGCACGAATGTCGCTTACCTTTTCCAGGTCTGTCACATGGCTAGTCATTTGTTTTATCTCTGTACAAACGTTCAACACGATGATGACTCCTATTCAGCAGATTGTAAGAATGATGTAATGCCAATTTAGAGGCATGAATAGATGCCGCTTATATGGAGTCTTCATCATCATCACCATTTATTTATATAGCGCCACTAATTTTGTAGCGCTGTACAGAGAACTCACATCAGTCCCTGCCCCGTTGGAGCTTACAGTCTAAATTCCCTTACACACACACTGACAGAGAGAGAGAGAGAGAGAGACTAGAGTCAATTTTGATAGCAGCCAATTAACCTACTAGTATGTTTTTAGAGTGTGGGAGGAAACTGGAGCACCCGGAGGAAACCCATGCAAACATGGGGAGAACATACAAACTCCACACAGATAAGGTCACGGTCGAGAATTGAACTCATGACCCCAGCGCTGTGAGGCAGAAGTGCTAACCACTGAACCACCATGCTGCCCCTTACCTTCAAACATGTCCCAAAATTTGTGACAAAACAGGCCACACAAGAATCAAAGGTCCACTCAATCAACAGCCAGATCTGCTCAAACCATACCCATTTCGGACAAGACCGCGTCCATTTCCGCCAGGGCCATTGAAGATAGAGACTGTATTTTTTATTATACTTTTAATCAGCTTATCTGTTTCTGTATCTTTTCCCCTCTGTGGCCTTTATTACTTTAGTGTAAGAATTTGTCCAACCCAATTACACCTCAATCTGTCATCTAATTCTTATGTATTGTTTACAGATGGGACAGTTTATTGCTGTGAAACATGCACAGTGGCTGAGGATTATGTTGAGAACTGTGCTGTATTGTAACAGATCTCTGATTAGATTAGCTGTGAGTAACACAGGGTATTACAGTTAATTGCAAATAACATTTTGTGCTGTGGTGGGCCATAATAAATATAACTCCATCTGTGACTGTGGGAAATACGGTCATGTCATTAAGAGTCGCATGTGGTAAATGGGATGAGTTGCAGCAATGTTCTCTCACGAGGTGTCATTTACTAATACAGAATATTTGGACGTGGGCAATATCTAATTTTGCACAAGTTTTTTCACGCATATTCAGGGAAACTAAAAGGCCCGATATGAGGGAAGATTCAATTCAGTCGGGAGGTGTCTCCGAAACGTCCGCGGAGACACCTTGTGCCGATGTTATAGTAGGAATCTCCGCTCTATTTTTCTCTCGCCCCATAGAGGTGCACAGATGGCTACTGTAATTGCCGCGATGTGCGCAGCAGGACATGGCGGTGGTGTCCGCACGCCATGTTGCCGCCAATTGAATCTCCCCTTTGGGCTTTAATTCCACTAATTGGGGAAAAAAAATTGTTTAAAAATAGATCCAATTTATTTAAAAAATGAAATAAATAGTTTTAAACAATATCAAACTGTTTCGGACAGAAGGAAAATCCTTGAGACAAAAGGAAAACTGTTTCGGATAAAAATCCAGGTACCTGGTTAGGGACCGGACAGCTGATTAATACTATATATATATTATTTGGACTGTGGATCCACAAAGATTTTTATTATATGTTGGATTGTGTTTAGTCATACTTGCCTACTCTCCCGGAATTTCTGGGAGGCTCCCGAATTTTGGGGAGTCCTCCCGGAGTCCCGGCAGAGTAGGCAAACCTCCCGGATCCTAAAAAATGCTGAAATTCACTGCATTGAATATCAAGAAGGGGCTTAATCATGTCATTAAGCCCCACCCCCACTACTCAATGCTGTGAATTTTGGTATTTTATAGTGTGGGCGGAGCTATGGTGACGCAAAGCGCAACTACGTCACCACGCCCCCTTCTGCCCCTGTCACGTGACCTGTCCTCCAGGATCTGACGGAGGACAGCAGCGTCACACACAGTCGTCAAGTATGTGTTTACTATATTTGTATTTTAATTGTAAGCACAAAATACTTAGCTAAGATGTTTTGAAAATTGTTACAAAACATTTACTTGCAAATATAATTTTAGCTTATGGTTATGAAAATGTCAAGTTTGTAACATTATTCCATATTCGAATGACTCTGATTCCTCATTTAAACAGTTACATCTTGTAGAGCTGTATTGTGATATGATGTGCAATGCAGGGGCAGGCTGTCCGAGGACTAAGGGCGGGGGAGTGATGTCCGCGTAATCACAGCTCCGCCTCCACTGCAGAATGCCGCAATTCTCTGCAAAATAACATCATCATAGTCCCGCCTCCGCTGCACAATTCCAGGATTTGCATCCTCGTACAGTGGGGGCGTGGGTCAATTTCCGTCATCATGGCACACCTCCCAACTGTCCCATTTTCAGTGGGACGGTCCTGATTTTAGGGCTCTTTCCCGCCCGGACACATGTTTGTCCCACAAGTGAGAATGTTGGACAAAGGGAGGTATCTGATGGGCAGCCTAGTGTTTTACAGTGGCCTCGCCCCCTACTTCACTGTCGGGGACAGACATTTTTGGAGGTATGTCATGGTGCAGATTGCAAGAAGATCAAGCAGGATCTGTGAGAATGACCTACTCTTCCACAAAATGTGTGAGACTCCCGGACATTCCAAAAGAGCAGGTAAGTATGTCTGAAGCTTTTTTCGTTTGAACATTTTAGCCCACAAGAAGCAGTCGCACTTGGATGAAGAGTGATGCGGTTTCCTCTGCCTAACCCACCGTCAGCAAGGAGATTCCTGATCTGCCTGACTCCTCCCATCCAAAGGAATAACATTTGTTTTCTAATCTCCTGCAGTATCCGCTAGGAAGAATAACGTCAAGTGAAAATAAGCCCTATTGCTGGAGAAAACGGCCGTCTTTGCCGGAAATAGGTCCTTGGATAAATATAGCCCTTTCTTTTAAACACAGCAACCTTGTTCAGAAAATGACAAAATTTGGGGGTTTACCAGGAATAGAAATGGATTGCACACATACATAATTTGCAGTTCATAAATTACCTTTTTTAGTTTTGGAATTTATTAAACAGGGAACTGTTTTTCGCACTGCAGAAGGCTGCTTGATCAGGCAGATCATCATAATCAGCAACATTTATTTATATAGCGCCAATAATTCCGCAGTGCTGTACAGATATAAATGTTATTGTACATAGTTTAGCTAACACTGTGTATACACACCTACATACATACACATACTTACACACACATACTTACACACACATACATACATACATACATACATACATACATACATACACACATACATACATACATACACATACTTACACACATACATATACATACACATACTTACACATACACATACTTATACATACATACATACATACATACATACATACACATACTTGCACACACATACTTGCACACACGCTCTGTCAATCTGCTCTATCCTACACCCCTGTATTTCTCTGCTTCATACTAAAGCATGGTCCTCTAATTTCAAATATTGATTTTTGTCTCTCAGGGTTTGAGGCTTCACCGACATTTTCTATGCGTTTGTGAAGCTTAGCAAATAATTTATCTATCATCATTAGGAGTCTGAAAATGACTGTAATATGTATTAACTTATATCTAATAATAATCATTTTCTTGAAATAGAAAATAAGGGTCAGGCATGAAGTATCTTAGATCAAAATTCCTCATTGAACTGTAATCACAGATATCTGAGCAGGTAACACATAAAAATAAATGTTACTTATATAATGTATGTTACAGCTGTATAGTTTCTTCTATTATCACCTTTTTACAGGTCTGCATGAAGGGACAGCTATGAATATTTATGAGTATTAATCCTACGTTGTTTCTGGGAAATTCGGAGGCAAGATAGGAAAATTTAAGGTGTGCTGGGCTTGTTACACAGGGGGTGGTATGGTTGCATTACCAAGTCCTGCCTACATCAGTACACACTGGATGTCAGGGATGTGATGACAAGATGACATCATCACACCCTGTGACTGGGTGTTTACTGGAGGGGGCGGGGCTTAATGATGCAGTTCACGTCATAGTTCCACCCACTTTGCGGGATGAGTATTCCCAGCATTAGTACCAGTGGCGGACCTAGACATTAATTTTAGAGGGGGGGGCTATTTAGCATAGTCATGCCCCCATTCATTCTGATCGGCTAGTCGTGATTGGCCCTGTCACTGGACACAATTGACCCCGCCCCCTTTATCAGCATCTTGGCAATTTAAAAGGTATGCTTGCTGCTAGGGGGGTCGATTGCCCCGATGGTTTTTCCCCCCCTGGATCCACTACTGATTAGTACAGTCGGAAGATGATGACCTCAGGAGCCATTAGCGGGTATCATCCTACTGCCTGTTACACCATGTCCAGTACTGATCCTTACGATTTAGATTTTTCTGTTATTTTGGGCTCTCACACACAGCGATATTAGCCCACTGATTTATTAGAATGTGCTGTGGCGTCTTGACCCCTTAAGAAGGAGAGGGGGGGGGGCACAATTTTATCTCTTTTCTCAAGACTTTTATGTGTATTAGGATTTAGCTTATGTATATTATCAGTGTTAGTATACCGCTGACATATATCCATGTGCATTTAGTAAAAAACTACATTTTAACACCCCCAAAGCACAGATAATAATCCCAGAATACCTGTATAAAAGCAGATATTTCTAAACCCAAGCAAAAGTCAGGGCTTCCCAATTTATGAATTAGTGGAAGTTGCTCAATCAATTTATTGGCTATAGCAGGTGCTTGAAAGGGTGGGGTTACCCTGAAAGGAACAAACACACAGAGAGATCCCCCAGCACACTGCTATAGCCAGCAACAGATCTGCCATTTCTACTGTAGATACAAATGCAAAAGTCTTAGTTGCACACATTTGCAAATGTATGTTAAAGCCATCCGCCACTCCACGGCGCTTTTGCTAATAGGGTGGTCCTAACTCTAAACAAAGAGAGTCCCATATATTTGGGCCATACATATGTGTTTTTAAATTGAGAGCTAACTTACCGAAGAGGTACCCCAGAAGCCTCCAAATAGCAATCCAATGTCAGCACTCCCCCTCAGCTACTGACACCAACATGCCTCTCAGACAAATAAATTAGTGGAAGTTGCTCAATCAATTTATATGCTATAGCAGGTGCTTGAAAGGGTGGGGTTATCCTGAAAGGAACAAACACACAGAGAGATCCCCCAGCACACAGCTTCTGGGGTACCTCTTTGGTAAGTTAGCTCTCAATTTAAAAACACATATGTATGGCCCAAATATATGGGACTCTCTTTGTTTAGAGTTAGGACCACCCTATAATCAAAAGCGCCATGGAGTGGCGGGTGGCTTTAACATACATTTGCAAATGTGTGCAACTAAGACTTTTGCATTTTTATCTACAGTAAAAATGGCAGATCTGTTGCTGGCTATAGCAGTGTGCTGGGGGATCTCTATTTCTTCATTTATGTTTGTTATAATCATAGGTCATATGTGGTCAAAATGGACATTTGCGAAAAACGCAGGTTTGCCAATATAATTCATTCCTCCAAATGACTATTAAAATCATTTTCTATTTCAAAATTGTTTTTTATTCTGATACAAAATCAATTTGGTAGTTTGAAAGCATTGTTTTCTTTTTAAATTAATACACTAATAGACTTACTTTCGCAACATAAAAATCGATTTTGTAGCCACAGTTTTGTCAAGCTAATATCAGCAAAATTATAGCCCATGATTTTACAACACTAAATCAACTTTGTAGCTACAAGACAGTTGCCTCAAATAAATTTGCTACTACAGAATTCATGATAATTTGTTCCGTATTAAAAAAAAATTATCTTTTTTGTCTACAAAATAAGTTTTTAAACGATTTAAAAAAAAAGTTGCCAATATACCGTAATTAATTTCTCCAAATGTGTTAAAGCATTATCAATGACAGCTGAAATAAACATACCTTCATGGGGGTATATTTACTAAACTGCGTATTTGAAAACGTGGAGATGTTGCCTATAGCAACCAATCAGATTCTAGCTGTTATTTTGTAGAATGTACTCAATAAATGATAACTAGAATCTGATTGGTTGCTATAGGCAACATCTCCACTTTTTCAAACCCGCAGTTTAGTAAATTTGCCCGATGGTCTACTTACTTGCATAAGTTCATTAATTCAAAATTGGAGCTAATGAGCACAAAAACTGGAACAGTAAAACCATGCTGATTTAATAATGGCCCTAATTGAAGAAATACAGTCAAGTCATGCTTAGACATGACTTTTGGCTATCATACCTCCCAACATGATTATGGGAGTTGGGACAGCGTGCCAAAGAGGTGACGTGGTCATCAGGGCCGTAACTAGGGCTGTGCGACAGGGGCGATCGCCCAGGGTGCAACGCTGAAGGGGGCCGCAATTATTTAGGAATATTTTAGGTTAATTTGGTTAAAATTGAGGGCTATGGGGGAAGGCATTTGTCTTTCTTGCCCCGGGAGCTAGAATTCTAAGGTACGGCTCTGGTGGTCATGTTGGGTCATGTCAAGTGGCCCAGGGGGCGTGCCCAGTGCTAACAAAGCACTAGGCCATTCCTAGCCCCCTTCACCTCTAACAAACACTCTTTCAAAGTCGCATGCACCTGCTATATGCGGCATTGAGGGAGCATTTGTTAGCGGGATAAACCTCCCAACTGGCCTGGAATTAGAAGAAAAGATTTGATCCACCGGACACCCACTCAAATCAGGACTAGGACATGGAAATTATGCACTGGGGAGTGTGAAGCTCCGTCTTAAAGAGCAGTGACCGCAGGCAAATGTGTCATTGTGGTGAAAACAGGGACATGAAATTTTGTCCCGTACCCACCTGTGAAGCCGTGAATTTGCATTTGCGGATAGTGCACCCTAGATTCACAGAAGTGGCAACACAAAATAATGTGTTATAGATTGAGTTAGTTTTGTACTTGTTGAAGTGTGGAACAAGGCTGGGGAATTTACTTACTATTATAGTTTAGGTACAAGATGCAAGTTAAGACACATAAGTTCCACCTAAAAGGTTGGTTAATACCTTATTTTAACTGGGAAAAAAAAGTTTAAATGCTTATGAAGGCATAAGTAATATTCTGTCCAAAAGCTGCAAGTATACCAATGTAGTAAAACGCATGTAGTACATGTGTGATTTTAATTAAAGGCGGCTTCAATGTCCCCTCACTTTCATGTTATACCAAATAGAGTTGGGTAGCACGGTGGCTAAGTTGTTAGCACTTCTGCCTCACAGCACTGGGGTCATGAGTTCAATTCCCGACCATGGCCTTATCTGTGTGGAGTTTGTATGTTCTCCCTGTGTTTGCGTGGGTTTCCTCCCACACTCTAGAAACATACTGGTAGGTTAATTGGCTACTAACAAATTGACCCTAGTGTGTGTGTGTGTGTGTTAGGGAATTTAGACTGTAAGCCCCAATGGAGCAGGGACTGATGTGAGTTCTCTGTACAGCGCTGTGGAATTAGTGGTGCTATGTAAATAAATGATGATGATAGAGTTTGAACCAGTTGGTATTTTATAAAAAACAAAAGTAAAATGTAATGAGGCACTAACATCATAATAGGCAGTATTGGATGATGATATTTCACGGCCTATTGCTTACGTGTATATATATGTTGGTGCTCAAATCTAATGCTCAGTGTTTGTGCGCTACATGCAGAAAAAGGCAATTGCATTTGCACCCTCTGCTTTGTTCAGTGTGCAGCATAAGTGATACAATTAGTCAATGACCTCCAATATCTTCTGCTAAGTCAGTGTTTTACTAGGTGACAGAGAGTTATTCCATCCCAATCCCAGACCTCCCAAACGCCCCAATTTAGGCAGGACAGTCCCGATTTGAGTGCTCTCCCGCCATCCCGATCTAGACAGTGGGACAGAGAACGTTAGAAGCTATTATGTTCACTGCTGCAGTGGTGGATGGGTGACAATGAAGGGGTTTGTAGGGGAGGAGCGAACATGCAGACTAACCCATCGAGCTGTGGCCACGCCCCCACCCCCACTGTCCTAATGGTGCCTTCCCAAGCGTTGAAGGTATTCGATCCAAGGAAACAAACCGCTCCATTCTAATCCGCTATTACAGGTCATTTCGTACAGAGGTTCCATATATTATTATTTCATCTCTTCACATAAGCGCAGAACTGTCACCTATTAAATTACCTGTCAGGACTTTTTATAGTGTAACCATTGAGCTCAATTACGGACATTGCATTTAGGTACACAATTTGCACTGAACCACAGCAAGCAATCAGCTTTTATGCTTTTATCACATCTAGCAATGGCTGTGAATATATTTCTTACAAGCAAATGCAGTACACAACAGTGATACATAGTGTCTGGGATACATTTAATAATATGTATTTAAAATGATATCTTTAAACCTGAAAACAGTATTGATCGTTTGTGCTGGGCAGCTTTTGCAATAATTCTAGATCTGGTACAATTCAAGTCATAACAATGAAAGCTGTCAGGTATATACAATAAAGTTTTTTTTATTGCCAACTTTATGACCGTGAAATGCAGATGTAAAAGATTTATTAGCTATTTTCTGTGCTCATTGTTATATAATCTGAGTGATTTATACGGAGGTGGTTGTATGACTAACAAATGTCTTTTTGAATTTTTAGATCCAGCAAACCTCTCTTGTTGCAATGCAAACATGGCAGAGACACTGGCTTGTTAACTCCAAGATGTAAGATCACCACACTGGTAAGAGGTAGGTATAGCTTGTACAGTTGTATGCAAATTGGATGTGAAGCGCGCCGGATATAAATATTTTTCTGCCACTTGCTGGCTGGCGGGGCATTCCAATAAGCCGATTCCACAGTTGAATAAATACCATGGGGTATATTTAATAAACTGCAGGGTTGAAAATGTGGAGATGTTGCCTTTAGCAAACAATCAGATTCTAGTTTTTTTTCATATTTTCCGGGTCAAACCATGTTGCAATGCAAGGGGTGCAAATTAGTCTATTACTTGGCACATAAGTTAAATACTGTCTGTTTTTTCATCTAGCACACAAATGCTTAATAGCTTTATTTTTACACTGAAATTTAAAGTTAATCTAGGACATATCCTACCCCTACTATAAATCTGTCCCCAAATTTTAAATTTACCTCCCCCTCCAATGCAACATGGTTTTGCCCAGTGCAAAGTTACTGCATTTTTATGCTTTGCTCTCCGTAATGACTCAGGCCCCTAGAATCTGATTGGTTGCTATAGGCAGCATCTCCACTTTGTCAAACCCACTTTGTTAGACTGTAAGCTCCAATAGGGCAGCGACTGATGTAAATGACAAATATTTTCTGTACAGCGCTGCGGAACTGGAAGCGCTATATAAATATATGACGATGATACTGTGACAACTCTAACTTCTCAGCATGTTATGCCTACGCTTTTACATCCATGGATGTCTGTAGCCAACTGCCTGAGTACTTGAAAATAAAGATAATTGACTCTTAAGAAGCAGAGGAAGGCTGTAAGAAGATATTTAAATGCATCCAGCATAGAATTTCCACTGTCAGAAACATCATTAAGAAATGATAGTTAAAGCAGCACTCCGAATTCAGCGTTTAGTTCTCACTGACTGACTGCTTTCACTTAGTGGAGCTCCTTGAACTACTTACTTTTTGGGGGGGGCTTCTCCATTTCTGGTATTATCGGCAAGATTTGATTGATAAATCATGGCGATAAATGATTTTCTGATGCCGCAATAGCTCTAGCGCCAATTATTAATAAATAGACCCCTATATCACTTGCAAATATCTTTTGGCTTTAAAATGGGTTCAGATGGGGGTGTGAGCGAGTGGACACAGGGGCACTGTTAAAGTCAAAGCAAGATGTCCTAACCCAAAAAATGGTCTGATAGAACTGCTAGAAAACTGGTTATATATGCAAAGTAGAACCCACATTTGACCGCAAAAATTATGCAGAATGGTTTAGCTGGCAGCGAAGTAGCTGATCACAGGCCCACAGTACCGGGTTACCAACACAAACATAATCTGCATGGAAGAGTTAGCCAGAAGTTGACCTTTCCTCTGACCTCATCAGAAGTCAGTGTCTGAGGAACACAAAACAATGCTTAGAGAAGCCAGAACGTTTTGGGAACAAAGTGCTGTGGGGCTGATAAACAATATGCAACTTTTTTGGGCACACAAGATACATTTGGATAAAAACAGGTGGAATGTTTGAAGAAGAGAACACGTTGCCAACCATTAACCATAAGATTGGATCTGATACGTCTTTGGGTTATGTGACAGCTGGCGGCTACATAGTACATAGTGTGGAATGTTGAGGAAACACCCGTTTGTGTAATACAATGTAGATGAGTGACCTGTTGCTGTAAATCACTATACATCATATGTAATGTAGACAATACACACCTGCCTGTGTAGCACATTACATATAAGATAGAGGAGACACCTGTCCGTGTAAGATATTATGGTGCTCATGTAGTGCTGGACACAAACTGTGTTTTCTACATATAATACCTTTTTTAGTTTTGCACGTGCCCCCAAAACACTGGCTACATATGTGGACTGAGATGCATCTTATGCTACTGGCCCCTTACAATTGAAGAGGCGGAATGGATGGAAGGAGGGAGAGTGTACTGACTTGTTGGAGCAAATACGACTTATGTAGACTGAGATTCAGATGCATACGTGCCCTCTAGGGGACGGGAAACATGCGTGTGCTTGATCACTGGTTATGAACTGATAATGATGAGGGTTAACTCTGATGCATCCAGGTCAACATACCCGTCTAAGATGTGTCTTTTGTGGGGTGTAATTTCCGCTTTTTAGATGAAAATTGCGTCCAACGCTATGTGCGCTATTAGAGGCAATGCAGAGAATCCACCTATCAGTGTACTGCAATGTGTAGAAGGGACAGGCCTCTCAGTGTGTCACATATTGTATAATATGTGTGAGACATACTTATCACATCATAGGCCTGATTTATTAACAAGCGCACAATGAATATGATCTGCCTTTTTTATAAACCAACATTCATCGGGTAGACGCACGTCCGTATTCAACAAGCAGCGGATGTGAAGATACGTCTGGTGATGAATACGGGTCTAGATCTGCTCTGCTCTAAAATACACAACACTGCAGGATATGCCCAATACATATGTGGAATATCAAATCACAAAGGAACTGGCAGAAAAAAAATAAAACCATTCAATTAATGTCACCTGTTAATAATATAGGGCCTGATTCATTAAGGATCTTAACTTGAGAAACTTCTTATTTCAGTCTCCTGGACAAAACCATGTTACAATGCAAGGGGTGTAAATTAGTATTCTGTTTTGCACATAAGTTAAATACTGCCTGTTTTGTCATGTAGCACACAAATACTTGATAGCTTATTTGTACACTGAAATTTAAAGTTGATATTTGTGTGCTACATGAAAAAACAGGCAGTATTTACCTTATGTGCAAAACAGAAAACTAATTTGCACCCCTTGCATTGTAACATGGTTTTGTCCAGGAGACTGAAATAAGAAGTTTCTCAAGTTAAGATCCTTAATGAATCAGGCCCTTAGTCATTAATGACAAAACATTAAAACAAGTGATTTTCTTATTTATTTTTTTCCAGAAAATACATTTATCAGGATATAATTAATGTCTACTGTACATAAAATAAATTTTTGCAGTTGCTCCTAAATGCAAACACATGTTCTAGCAAACCATAATCACTAGTAATCGGCACTTACACCTGACCTGTAGCTTGTGCAAGTAATATGAGTTAAAATCATGTACCTTAGAGCATACGTGTCAACTCTCTCAAAATCCCGGGAGAGCTGGCAATTATTCTGCATCTGCCGGCATGGAGGGGTGTATGGGTGGAAGGGGGGCGGCCCGTCGCGATTTGCATCATTTTGGCCCTGCCCCCAGAGACGTAAGCAGAGACGTAATGCCTGCTTTGGGTCTTTTTACTTAAAGACCCCAAACAAGCATACATCACTGGGGGGTGGGACCAAAATTATGCGAATTGCAAAGCCCCGCCCCCTTCCATCCTCCCTTCACACCCCTCTTCAGTGACCCGTCAAAAGTAGGTAAGTATGCCTAAGAGATGCCCAAAGCTTGACTTGGATGAGCGCTTGACCTTGGCACGCCCTTTCTATACATTGAGCATGTACATCTGCCCATTTCCCTCCCCGTTCTGGTAGGCTGTAGTACGGGTCCATTGAGCTCAAAGATTAATTGAACGTCCTATGGCGTATGGTCTTGTACTGGGCATGCCCAGTGTAATTGTTCCATTATAAATCAGGCCCCATAAGTCTGTCTAGGAAGGCAGCATATGTGCTAGTTACAGGGAGAGAACATGCATGGGAGCAATAGTTGTGGTTTTTAGAAAACTTCAAGGTCAAAATATTTCTGCCGTTATTAGCACAATTCTTGTGAGAAACAAATATAAATCTTTAATAATTCTTAGGTGTTTGCAATTTCAGCTGAGTTTGCAAATAAAACATTGAAACATCGGTGCTAGATTGTGTTAATATGGCATTTTGAGCTACAGCACTCAGAGATTCACTGAGCTTCCTTCTTGTTAGCAATTTATAGATTTTATAAGCCTTAAAATATCTTACTGACTAGCATAATTATTTTATAGTGGTATTACACGAACAATTAGATCAATACAAATCGTATATTTAAAGATATTTGCTGATGATATCCCTGACATTTTACCTTGATAATGGAGGTAGAAAATGTGGAAGAAGGCAGTGGTGTGTTGGGCGAAGGATTACATTAGAAGAGAAAGATGATGTGTGTCTAACTTAGGGGAAGGATGGTATGTGAAGATAGAATGATGTGTGTATGGTCACATAGGAGAAGGATGGTATGTGAAGATAGAATGATGTGTGTATGATGACATAGGAGAAGGATGGTATGTGAAGATAGAATGATGTGTGTGTGGTACATAGGAGAAGGATTGTGTGTGAAGATAGAATGATGTGTGTATGGTGTCATACTGGAAGGATGGTATGTGAAGATAGAATGTTGTGTGTCTAACATAGGGGAAGGATGGTATGTGAAGATAGAATGATGTATGTCTACCATAGTCGAAGGATGGTATGTGAAGATAGAATGATGTGTGTATGGTGTCATACTGGAAGGATGGTATGTGAAGATAGAATGATGTGAAGATAAACTGATATCTGTATGGTGAGATAGGGGAAGGATGGTGTGTATAGATAGAATGATGTGTGTATGGTCACATAGGAGAAGGATGGTGTGTGAAGATAGAATGATGTGTGTATGGTGACATACTGGAAGGATGGTATGTGAAGATAGAATGATGTGTGTCTAACATAGGAGAAGGATGGTATGTGAATATAGAATGATGTGTGTATGGTGACATAGAGGAAGGATGGTATGTGAAGATAGAATAATGTGTGTATGGTGACATAGGAGAAGGATGGTATGTGAAGATAGAATGATGTGTGTATGGTCACATAGGAGAAGGATGGTATGTGAAGATAGAATGATGTGTGTATGGTGACATAGGGGAAGGATGGTATATGAAGATAGAATGATGTGTGTATGGTGACATAGGAGAAGGCAGGTATGTGAAGATAGAATGATGTGTGTATGGTCACATAGGAGAAGGATGGTATGTGAAGATAGAATGATGTGTGTATGGTGACATAGGGGAAGGATGGTATGTGAAGATAGAATGATGTGTGTATGGTGACATAGGAGAAGGATGGTATATGAAGATAGAATGATGTGTGTATGGTGACATAGGAGAAGGATGGTATATGAAGATAGAATGATGTGTGTATGGTGACATAGGAGAAGGATGGTATGTGAAGATAGAATGATGTGTGTATGGTCACATAGGAGAAGGATGGTATGTGAAGATAGAATGATGTGTGTATGGTGACATAGGGGAAGGATGGTATGTGAAGATAGAATGATGTGTGTATGGTGACATAGGAGAAGGATGGTATGTGAAGATAGAATGATGTGTGTATGGTGACATATGAGAAGGCAGGTATGTGAAGATAGAATGATGTGTGTATGGTGACATAGGAGAAGGATGGTATGTGAAGATAGAATGATGTGTGTATGGTGTAGAGATGGTCACTGACCCCCGTGTTTTGGTTTTGGATTCGGTTTTGGATCTGGATTACCGTCGTGTTTTGGTTTTGGTTTTGGTTTTGCAAAACCGCCATTGCGTGTTTTGGTTTTGGTTTTGGTTTTGTTTGGTTTTGTTTTGCAATTTGTTATAAAAATTACATTTATTGGTGCTAAAATAACATAATTTAGGTATTATTTTGTAGCTACATTATTATTAACCTCAGTAACACTAATTTCCAGTCATTTTTTATTCAATTTTGAACACCTCCTATGTCACAATATGATTTTCATACACTTGAAAAGAAAAATTGCTGCAGTTCTTGCCAGTGATAACAAAAAGGCCATTGTCATGCCTGGGCATAAGACCAAAAATCCACCTCTTAAGTGTGGAATTATTTTTACACGAATCCTGGCAAGAGTTGTCGATCCATTTGTAACATTTTGAAAGCCACACTCAGTAGAGGTAGGGACCTTAACCATCTGGGATCCTCATCCATGTTTCGTCATTTTTCAGCGAGTTATTGGCAAACTGTTGGGAAAATCAGAAACTTTGGTTAAAAAAAAATTAACAACAAGCATTCCAGCATAATCTACCTCCCTTCTCTCATCTACATCCCAGCACCTGCAATCTTCCCCCCCAACAATTGGCAAGTAAACAATCCTCTGCAAGAGGAAGCAAGAATGAAACCTGTCACCCAGTCGCAAAGCGGATCACAGACGCCCTGGGTACTATGCTAGCGTTAGATCTGTGTCCAATGTCCACTATTAATACAGTTGGTTTAAGACATTTAATTGAGGTGTTATGTCCCTGTTAGCAAATGTCATCACTATACCATTTTACTAGAAAAGCTTATTCTCTCCTGTACCGGAAAGTTCCTAAAAATGTCATTATTGGGTGACAAAATGGTATTCTACCCACTGTACACTTAACCACAGATATGTGTACAAGCGGAACTGGGCAAACAAAAGATTATATGACTGTGAAAGCCCACTGGGTTGGTCTTTCGCCTTCCCCAGCATGGACAGCAGCAGCATGTACCCAGGTGCATCACATTTTTGAGAAGTAGGCTACTCTGTGTATCAGCAGCTTCACTAAGAGGCATACAGCTGACAAACTGTTCCAAAAACTAAGGGATGTCATTGAAAGATGGCTAATCCTGCTTGGAGTCTCCTGAGGATATGTCATTTCTGATTACGACCCCAATATTGGTCCAGCATTACAGCGGGGCTGAATTCCATCACATTTCCTGTTTTGCACACACTATCAACTTGGTGTTACAGAACTTTTGAAAAATGACATGCAGGAGATGCTGTTTGTGTCCATAAACATTTAGGGTCAATTTGTGGTTTCTGCAACAGCATGTAGGAGAATACAGCAGCTGCAAGAAGACTAGCATTTGAGGGGAATATACTTTAGTCCAGCGAAGTAGTTACCTGTGAAGAAAGTGCAGACACAGTTAGCTTGAGTCAAGTGATTGCCTTAATAATAGATTTTGAAAAGGTGCTACATAAAATTATAGTGTGCAATAAAACAAAGTAAATGTGCTAACTATATTTTAATTGTAGATGAAATACTTAATTTTCTTTGCAAGGATCCCAGACTTATCAACATCTTGTTGGGACGTCTTCTCCTTCAGTTTCTCTGGCAACTGCTTGTAATAAAAGAAATTGCTTTCCCAAGACACCCAGTGATGATGCAGATGAGTCCGCTAAACATTTTGATATTTGCTGTGCTGTAAAAGAATTGCCCAAAAACCGTGACAGCTCTGCCCTAAAATCAACTAGTCATTCCCTTTGGAAGGCCATTATCAGCAATTACATCATACTACACAGACTTCTATGATATTGGGATATTGGGATGAATTAGTATTGTTGGAGGAAGATTATCACTAAACCCTGCCACCTCTCCAGTTTCGCAATGAGCTATGGTACAATAAAATGTAACTGCAGATTTAGACCAAGACTGTCAGCCCTATTATTTCTATTTCAGCAATTACAATTAGCAATGGAGCAATGGAGCTCTTCTCTTTGGGTGTTACCTATATAACGCAGCACAATTTGCCTGCAAATTCTACAGACAAGCCTGCTTGTCTTCCTCTCCATCAATGACTCTTAGCAATTGAGCACTCGTCTTTGGGTGTATATTACACCCAAACATTATTAGTGAAAATTATGAAAAATACAGTTTAATCCCTGATAGGCCCTCCACCATCCTTTGCATGTTAATAGTAGGATTGGTTGGAATTATGGTCAAGGTCACACATTTTTTTGACAAATCCTTCAAACCAGCCCAGATGTCAAACTGTTGTGGTCTGCCCCCTGCGTCATCCCTGCTTGTGTTTGGAAAGTGCATATTGGTGCCAGAACCTCACATGCCAGAACTGCTCCCACTGGTGCCACACTGCTGCAGGACTTACACAATCAACCGCATCCTCATCGTCGGATACCCAAATCTCCCCCACATCCTCTTCTAAAGACAAAGTGTCATCCTCACTTGGTGTATCACCGGCTACACTCGGGCTGTTCAGGCACACATCAGCAGAACTGCTGAAAGGGCCCTTCTTTATGGGTAGACTAACAGAATGGTCACGATTAGACATCCCACTGTTGGATGGACTCTCCACAGGGATTGCTGTCATTTGTGAATCAGAGCAAATATTCTCCTGTAATGCCTCACTGTTATCTTGCAGCTCGGCTTTGACGCGTAACAGTAGTTGTGCACCAATTGTAGGCTGGGTAACTTTTTGGGATCTGCCACTAATAGCCAAAGGTGAAGGCCTCATTCTCTCTTTGCCACTGCGTGTGTAGAATGGCATGCTTGCAATTTTTTTTTTATCGTCACTTAACTTTTGCTCAGTTACACTTCTTTTTCGCTTCAATACAGTAAAATTTTTTTGGGTTTTTGTTTTTTGCACTAATTTGAAAACACTCTGTTGTTTGACATCGCCTTGGCCAGATGACGTACTGGGAACACTAACATCAGGACTGGTGACAGAACCTGGTTGCTCATTTAGATCATATGTGGACTGCTTTGAATCCATTCTGAGCGCAAACCACTGGGGAGTGCTAAAAATTATTGAGTAGATACTGCTGACAGATATGACTTTTGACAGCCAGAAATATTAATGCACAATTAGGGAGGACACCCCAAAAACACTGAGGAGTGCTAAAAATTATTGAGTAGATACTGCTGACAGATATGACTTTTGACAGCCAGAAATATTAATGCACAATTAGGGAGGACACCCCAAAAACACTGAGGAGTGCTAAAAATTATTGAGTAGATACTGCTGACAGATATGACTTTTGACAGCCAGAAATATTAATGCACAATTAGGGAGGACACCCCAAAAACACTGAGGAGTGCTAAAAATTATTGAGTAGATACTGCTGACAGATATGACTTTTGACAGCCAGAAATATTAATGCACAATTATGGGGGACACCCCAAAAACACTGAGGTGTGCTACAAATTATTGAGTAGATACTGCTGACAGATATGACTTTTGACAGCCAGAAATATTAATGCACAATTAGGGAGGACACCCCAAAAACACTGAGGAGTGCTAAAAATTATTGAGTAGATACTGCTGACAGATATGACTTTTGACAGCCAGAAATATTAATGCACAATTAGGGAGGACACCCCAAAAACACTGAGGAGTGCTAAAAATTATTGAGTAGATACTGCTGACAGATATGACTTTTGACAGCCAGAAATATTAATGCACAATTAGGGAGGACACCCCAAAAACACTGAGGAGTGCTACAAATTATTGAGTAGATACTGCTGACAGATATGACTTTTGACAGCCAGAAATATTAATGCACAATTAGGGAGGACACCCCAAAAACACTGAGGAGTGCTACAAATTATTGAGTAGATACTGCTGACAGATATGACTTTTGACAGCCAGAAATATTAATGCACAATTAGGGAGGACACCCCAAAAACACTGAGGAGTGCTAAAAATTATTGAGTAGATACTGCTGACAGATATGACTTTTGACAGCCAGAAATATTAATGCACAATTAGGGAGGACACCCCAAAAACACTGAGGAGTGCTAAAAATTATTGAGTAGATACTGCTGACAGATATGACTTTTGACAGCCAGAAATATTAATGCACAATTAGGGAGGACACCCCAAAAACACTGAGGTGTGCTACAAATTATTTAGTAGATACTGCTGACAGATATGACTTTTGACAGCCAGAAATATTAATGCACAATTATGGGGGACACCCCAAAAGCGCTGGGGAGTGCCAAATATGAAGAAAAAATAATAAACCTCTATCCTCCTCTCTGCACTAGCGATTTTGGTTAGAGCAATTGCAAGAACAATATGGTATTCTCTGTCCCTGCTCTAATTAGCCTATGACTACACCCTGCTCTCTCCCTCTGTCAAATGGCGATGGATTGCTGTGGAGGCGTGTATTTATAAAGTTGAAGTATCGCGAGAACCGAGTCCCGAGATCCGACGACGTCACAATGACGTTCGGCCTCGATTTGGATTCGGAATGGGCGGGAGAGTACCGAGCTGCTCAGCTCGGTACTCGGATACCCAAAGTTCGGGTGGGTTCGGTTCTCGGAGAACCGGACCCGCCCATCTCTAGTATGGTGACATAGGAGAAGGATGGCATCTGAAGATAGAATGATGTGTGTATGGTGACATAGGAGAAGGATGGTATGTGAAGATAGAATGATGTGTGTATGATGACATAGGAGAAGGATGGTATGTGAAGATAGAATGATGTGTGTATGGTGACATATGAGAAGGCAGGTATGTGAAGATAGAATGATGTGTGTATGGTGACATAGGAGAAGGATGGTATGTGAAGATAGAATGATGTGTGTATGGTGACATAGGGGAAGGATGGTATGTGAAGATAGAATGATGTGTGTATGGTGACATCGGAGAAGGATGGTATGTGAAGATAGAATGATGTGTGTATGGTGACATCGGAGAAGGCAGGTATGTGAAGATAGAATGATGTGTGTATGGTGACATAGGAGAAGGATGGTATGTGAAGATAAAATGATGTGTGTATGGTGACATAGGAGAAGGATGGTATGTGAAGATAGAATGATGTGTGTATGGTGACATAGGAGAAGGATGGTATGTGAAGATAGAATGATGTGTGTATGGTCACATAGGAGAAGGATGGTATGTGAAGATAGAATGATGTGTGTATGGTGACATAGGGGAAGGATGGTATGTGAAGATAGAATGATGTGTGTATGGTGACATCGGAGAAGGATGGTATGTGAAGATAGAATGATGTGTGTATGGTGACATCGGAGAAGGCAGGTATGTGAAGATAGAATGATGTGTGTATGGTGACATAGGAGAAGGATGGTATGTGAAGATAAAATGATGTGTGTATGGTGACATAGGAGAAGGATGGTATGTGAAGATAGAATGATGTGTGTATGGTCACATAGGAGAAGGATGGTATGTGAAGATAGAATGATGTGTGTATGGTGACATAGGGGAAGGATGGTATGTGAAGATAGAATGATGTGTGTATGGTGACATCGGAGAAGGATGGTATGTGAAGATAGAATGATGTGTGTATGGTGACATAGGGGAAGGATGGTATGTGAAGATAGAATGATGTGTGTATGGTGACATCGGAGAAGGATGGCATCTGAAGATAGAATGATGTGTGTATGGTGACATAGAGGAAGGATGGTATGTGAAGATAGAATGATGTGTGTATGGTGA
Organism: Mixophyes fleayi; assembly: GCF_038048845.1. Classification (NCBI taxonomy): domain Eukaryota; kingdom Metazoa; phylum Chordata; class Amphibia; order Anura; family Limnodynastidae; genus Mixophyes; species Mixophyes fleayi. The sequence continues at coordinate 20,434,002 of NC_134410.1, forward strand.
CATAGGAGAAGGATGGTATGTGAAGATAGAATGATGTGTGTATGGTCACATAGGAGAAGGATGGTATGTGAAGATAGAATGATGTGTGTATGGTGACACAGGAGAAGGATGGTATGTGAAGATAGAATGATGTGTGTATGGTCACATAGGAGAAGGATGGTATGTGAAGATAGAATGATGTGTGTATGGTAACATAGGAGAAGGATGGTATGTGAAGATAGAATGATGTGTGTATGGTGACATAGGAGAAGGATGGTATGTGAAGATAGAATGATGTGTGTATGGTAACATAGGAGAAGGATGGTATGTGAAGATAGAATGATGTGTGTATGGTGACATAGGAGAAGGATGGTATGTGAAGATAGAATGATGTGTGTATGGTGACATAGGAGAAGGATGGTATGTGAAGATAGAATGATGTGTGTATGGGTACATAGGGGAAGGATGGCATCTGAAGATAGAATGATGTGTGTATGGTGACATAGGAGAAGGATGGTATGTGAAGATAGAATGATGTGTGTATGGTGACATAGGAGAAGGATGGTATGTGAAGATAGAATGATGTGTGTATGGGGACATAGGGGAAGGATGGCATCTGAAGATAGAATGATGTGTGTATGGTGACATAGGAGAAGGATGGTATGTGAAGATAGAATGATGTGTGTATGGTGACATAGGAGAAGGATGGTATGTGAAGATAGAATGATGTGTGTATGGTGACATAGGGGAAGGATGGTATGTGAAGATAGAATGATGTGTGTATGGTGACATAGGAGAAGGATGGTATGTGAAGATAGAATGATGTGTGTATGGTCACATAGGAGAAGGATGGTATGTGAAGATAGAATGATGTGTGTATGGTGACATAGGAGAAGGATGGTATGTGAAGATAGAATGATGTGTGTATGGGGACATAGGAGAAGGATGGTATGTGAAGATAGAATGATGTGTGTATGGGTACATAGGGGAAGGATGGCATCTGAAGATAGAATGATGTGTGTATGGTGACATAGGAGAAGGATGGTATGTGAAGATAGAATGATGTGTGTATGGTGACATAGGAGAAGGATGGTATGTGAAGATAGAATGATGTGTGTATGGGGACATAGGGGAAGGATGGCATCTGAAGATAGAATGATGTGTGTATGGTCACATAGGAGAAGGATGGTATGTGAAGATAGAATGATGTGTGTATGGTGACACAGGAGAAGGATGGTATGTGAAGATAGAATGATGTGTGTATGGTCACATAGGAGAAGGATGGTATGTGAAGATAGAATGATGTGTGTATGGTAACATAGGAGAAGGATGGTATGTGAAGATAGAATGATGTGTGTATGGTGACATAGGAGAAGGATGGTATGTGAAGATAGAATGATGTGTGTATGGTAACATAGGAGAAGGATGGTATGTGAAGATAGAATGATGTGTGTATGGTGACATAGGAGAAGGATGGTATGTGAAGATAGAATGATGTGTGTATGGTGACATAGGAGAAGGATGGTATGTGAAGATAGAATGATGTGTGTATGGGTACATAGGGGAAGGATGGCATCTGAAGATAGAATGATGTGTGTATGGTGACATAGGAGAAGGATGGTATGTGAAGATAGAATGATGTGTGTATGGTGACATAGGAGAAGGATGGTATGTGAAGATAGAATGATGTGTGTATGGGGACATAGGGGAAGGATGGCATCTGAAGATAGAATGATGTGTGTATGGTGACATAGGAGAAGGATGGTATGTGAAGATAGAATGATGTGTGTATGGTGACATAGGAGAAGGATGGTATGTGAAGATAGAATGATGTGTGTATGGTGACATAGGGGAAGGATGGTATGTGAAGATAGAATGATGTGTGTATGGTGACATAGGAGAAGGATGGTATGTGAAGATAGAATGATGTGTGTATGGTCACATAGGAGAAGGATGGTATGTGAAGATAGAATGATGTGTGTATGGTGACATAGGAGAAGGATGGTATGTGAAGATAGAATGATGTGTGTATGGGGACATAGGGGAAGGATGGTATGTGAAGATAGAATGATGTGTGTATGGTGACATAGGGGAAGGATGGCATCTGAAGATAGAATGATGTGTGTATGGTCACATAGGAGAAGGATGGTATGTGAAGATAGAATGATGTGTGTATGGTGACATAGGGGAAGGATGGTATGTGAAGATAGAATGATGTGTGCATCGTGACAGGGGAAAAATAAAATGGGAATATACATTTAGAGATGAAAAGATGTGTGTTCAGTGACACAGGACAAACATATGTAATGTGGAGATAAAGTTGTATGTGTTCTATTTCACAGGGGAAGATGCATTTAGGACTTATCAGTGACACGGGACAAGGATACAGCATGGGAATAGAATCATTTGTGTTGGGGAAACATAAAGGAAGGGTTGAATGCATAGATAGAATGTTATGTGTCTGTTGATATTGAATGAGAATGATTGAATAGTTGGTTTAACTATACGTACAATTATAGGTGCAATTGAAATTACTTGTATGAAAAAGTCATTTTGTGAATGAAATACTTTATTGCACAATGGGAAAAATTAAAGGGTACATGTCATCTACACACAACCAGAGATTAAACAGATATCTATACAGGCCACACATAACTAAACATATGTTTATATTTACTGTTTGTTACAGCTGTATATTGTCTTCTATATTTACCTTCTTATACGCCAGCATGATTTTATATTTCTTCTGGCAGATATGAATATGTATGATTATTTTGAGTGAATAGTACATATACTGATCTTTCTCTCTCTGCTTCTATTTGCTATTAATGTATCACACCATATCCAGCCGCCCCCCCTCTCCCACATCTCCCATACACGTATATATATTATTCAGAACACTACAGAAATCCAGCTAACCTCAAACACATCACTTGTCTCCCATCTCTTTCAAAGTCCTTTAAATGTACCCTGTGGAACACACACTCTGTTTGTAACAAACCTACCTCCATTCATGACCTCTTCCCCTCAAACAACCTCAGCCTTCTGGCAATAACAGAAACATGGCTCATGCAATCAGACACTGCCTCACCTGCAGCCCTTTCACACTGTGGGCTCCATTTCACCCACACCTCCAGACCTGGAGTCAGACAAGGAGGTGGGGTGGGACTACTTCTTTACCCACGTTGTACATTCACAGTTCTACCAAATGGCTCATCACTCACATTCACATATTGTGAAGTAAATGCTTTACGAATTTTCATCCCATTCTCTATGTATGTTGTTGTGATCTATCGCCAACAATTTTTTGAACATTTCTCATGTCTTATCCTTTGACATCCCCACTATCATTATGGGTGATTTCAACATCCACATTGACAATCCACATTTCACTTCCAAAATGACTCCAAAATACTCTCCTTAACTTCGGAACATTCCCAGTGTACTGACTCCTCTACTCATCGGGATGGCCACTGCCTTGATCTTATTTTCTCTAGACTTTGATCAGTCTCTGATTTATTTAACATTCCTTTTTCTCTCTCAGATCATCAACTTATAGAATTCAAGCTGTCAGCCATTACTTTAGCCTCCTTGCTGTCAAACTCTACCAAACCTCCTCATGCCCGCAGACATCTTAACTCTATTCATTTTCAACATTTTTCCTTCCACCTCTCTGCAACACCTTCTCTCCCCAATTTCTGCATTCTCCTCTATTGATCTGGCAGTACCACATCTTAACCAAACCCTAGAAGCAGCCGTGGCACACCAAAAAAACACAACATCTTCAAAAACTTTCTCGCAAAGCCAAAAGTCATTGGCATAAATCTTGTATGGCTAATGATTTTCTCACATATACTGCTATTTATCACTCCTATCAAAATACTCTGGACACTGCCAAACAAACATACTTCTAATTTCTCATCTCTACTCAGGCCTATAACTTCAAACTCCTTTTCAATACATTTTAAATTTTTTCTCATCCCTCCCTCCTCAAACGCCCAAGATCTTCTTTCCTACTTCAAAGATTTATAAGATCCAGCATGAAATGGGATCCTCATCCTCTACAAACAACCAGCTCAATTCCTTCCCTACACCCTCTGGCACTTTCTCTTCATTTGATCCAAATGAAGATAAAGCATCTACTGTCTTCTTAACTTCCTACTCTACTACCTGTCCTCTTGATCTTATACCTTCACAAAGCAGTTGAACCCTGTCTCCTGTGCTCATCTCAACCTTAAGTGAAATCTGTAATCTCTTTCTATCTAGTTTTATGTCATTATTCAAGCACACATTGGTCTTACCTGTTCTGGAAAAACAAAATTTGGACCCAAATAACTGTCTCATCTCTCAGCTCCAGTCATGCTTTCGTTCCAAACACTCCACAGAGACCGCACTGACTAAGGTTGCAGGGGCAAATGCAGGATATGTAGAGGGGGGTTTTCCACACCACGCCACCAGTGGGTGTGACCAGCATGCATGGGGGCATGACTAAAATTTTAGACAGTGCTTGGCTGCTCTCTAACTCTTCCTATCCCCATAATATACATGGGTAATACTGCATGCACTACTGTTAGGTGCACGCAGCTCTCCCTTTTCAAGCAAAACCATCTGAAGCGGGGGCAGGGTCCAGCCACCTCAATTATACAGTGCCCCAGGCTTGGATGGGGGTTTCCAGGCACTAGCAAACCCCCCCCCCCCCTCGGTTTGCCTATGGGTTGTAGATCACTGCTAAATGTAAAGGTGCTTTACTCGCTTCTAATTCTCCTGGATCTCTCTACTGCATTTAAACTGTAGACCACTCTCTTCTCATTCAAACACTCCACTCCCTAGGTCTTCAGGACTCTTTTCTATCCTGGTTCTCAACCTACCTAACTAATCACTCTTTGCAGTGTTCATTTCTCTGGATCCATCTCCTCTCCACCTTGACCAGCTGGAGAACTACAAAGCTCAATCCTAGGCTTACTGTTCTTCTTTATCTACACCACTTCTCTTGGAAAACTAATAAGATCCTCTGGATTTCAGTGCCATCTCTATGCGGATGATTCCCAAATTTTTCTATAATCTCTGGATCTCTCACCATCTGTGTTGGTCCGCGTTATTTACTGGTTGTCTTTCTGCCATTTCATCTTAGATGTCCTCTAACCAACTCAAACTCAATCAACACAGAGCTAGTAATATTCCCACCAGCTGTATACAGCTATCTCGGTGATAATGGCCCAGAGTGGTGAGGGTTAACTTACCAATTTTCTGGGTTAGTCTCGTGGTTACATGTACCACCAGAATCTTGGTTAAATCAGCTTCTCCGTGCTTTACATGTGGAAGCTATCACCGGCGAGACTCTGCAAATCTTAAGGCCTGTGTAGGCAAGGGTGATCACTTTATGTATAAGGCCATGCCCTATTTCCGGCAAAAACACCCTATTTCAGGAAAGGACTTTTCACCCTTTAATAACTAGACCCCTGGGAAGAGAGGTATGGTATGTGTGTTATGAACGGTAGGTGTGTTAGTAACTATATGTTATACCTAGACTTTTATGTTGGGTGTATTATTATCAGTGGCGGGCTGGCCCCGGGGGCAGGGGGGCATTGGCCCCCCGGGCCGCTCGGTCAGGCCGCTATTAGGTCCGAGGGTTAGGCCGACCAACCACCCCCCGGCTGAAAAATACAATTCTTTCCCCCGCGGCCGCATCTGATGACATCAGATGTGGTCGCGTCAGCGCACAGGCGGCTGCATCACATGACAGGGGAAAATCCCGTTTCATGAGATGCGGCCGCCTGTGTGCCTCCCGGCCACGCCTCTCCCAGCCCGCGTCTGATTATTATTGTTAGATTTTTACAGGTACACTTCTGTGCTATGCTACGAACACCTGAGAATATATGGGAGCTGAGGGAACTTGAGTTTATCCAGATGAATACATGAGAGTGAAGAGAGGAGCACCCTGGAGGGAAAGCGGGACAAGGCCATTTGGGTTTAAAAGCCGGTCTGTCCCCCACATGGATAGGCAGTAATCTCACCACAGGTTTTGTGAATTGATGCCGTCCATCAGCTTTCTGTGTAATTGAGATACTCAGGTTATTTATAGCCTTCGACCCATACAGTAAACAAACCACTAAAACCAAAATGTTCTATAAAGCTTCTGAAATAAAGCTACATGGTCATGTGAATAGTTCATTTAAGGCTGAACATCAACTCATATTTCCTAATGATATTCCTATTTAAGGTGCATCACTGTACATCCTGTTAACACTCTCTGAGAGACGTCAGTAAAAAGCATTTTTGCTGACGTCCCAGATCCCTCCGCTCTCATGATGTCTGAGCTCAAGAGCTTTATTTGTACCCAAGTTAATTGAACCTTCCCAAATAAAAAAATAATTTTCTTTTAATAGCGTTGCTTCAGCCATATACCATGCTCCAGCAAATATTACATAGAGCTGGCTATTACCACTGCAAAAGCCCATGTTTAACGGCAATTAGATAATTTTGTTTACTGTGTACATGCCACCTACTCAAAGTGGAGGCAGCCATTTTTTGGACTGAATGAATATTCATGAGAATTCAGCAGGAATAAGTGTCATCACTGATGTATAAAGCACTGTTTGCTTTTGAGTTCCTAGGCCACGTTCTTATGAATGTAGCCCACAGACCCAGCGCTCTCCTGTTCTGGGAGGCCGGGTCCCGGGAGTATAGAGACAGGGTTAGCAGGGGCCGCTGGCTGGGAGCAGCCCAATGCTACCTACAGTGCCCAGCAGGCACGAGAAGCGGGAATTGACATCAGAGCCCCCCAGTTGCAGAGATGGAGAAGCTGGGAGTGCGGCTAGAGAAAACTGAGGTGCGGCCATTGCCTGGATCTCAGCCTTGGAGCCAATAGAGAGAGAGAAGCACTGCAGCTAAGTTTCTCTGATCCTGCCAGGAAGCCTAAGAGTCACTGAGAGAGTGAGAGGAAAAGGTTGCTGCACCATACAGGTGGCTGATCATCAGTAGTGCACCCATCTGATCTAGAGGTCTTGCCTTCAACTGCCTAACATTAATGGGGCTACCCTCAGCTTCTGCACACTATGTGCTCATTCTTGTTGTTGGGTCTAATGCCCACATCATTATCTTCTTCTTATTGACAGTACGTACCATTGCTGGGACTAGAACCCACTCGTTACCTTCTTCTTATTGACAGTACATACCATTGCTGGGACTAGAACCCACTCGTTACCTTCTTCTTATTGACAGTACATACCATTGCTGGGAGTAGAATCCACTCGTTACCTTCTTATTGACAGTACGTACCATTGCTGGGACTAGAACCCACTCGTTATCTTCTTATTGACAGTTCGCACTATTGCTGGGACTAGAACTCACTCATTATCTTCTTATTGACAGTACGCACTATTGCTGGGGCTAGAACCCACTCGTTATATTCTTCTTATTGACAGTACTTACTATTGCTGGGGCTAGAACCCGCTCGTTATCTTCTTCTTATTGACAGTACGTACTATTGCTGGGGCTAGAACCCACTCGTTATCTTCTTATTGACAGTACGCACTATTGCTGGGGCTAGAACCCACTCGTTATCTTCTTATTGACAGTTCGCACTATTGCTGGGACTAGAACTCACTCATAATCTTCTTATTAACAGTACGCACTATTGCTGAGGCTAGAACCCACTCGTTATCTTCTTCTTATTGAGAGTACTCACTATTGCTGAGTCTAGAACCCACACGTTATCTTCTTCTTATTGACAGTACTCACTATTGCTGAGGCTAGAACCCACTCGTTATCTTCTTCTTATTGACAGTACATACTATTGCTGGGACTAGAACCCACTCGTTATCTTCTTATTGACAGTTCGCACTATTGCTGGGACTAGAACTCACTCATAATCTTCTTATTAACAGTACGCACTATTGCTGAGGCTAGAACCCACTCGTTATCTTCTTCTTATTGACAGTACGTACTATTGCTGGGGCTAGAACCCACTCGTTATCCTCTTATTAACAGTACTCACTATTGCTGAGGCTAGAACCTACTCGTTATCTTCTCCTTACTAACAATAAGCCCTATTGTTGGGACCATAGCCCCTACCATCTTATTCTAGAGAGAAGCAGTCACATTTCTTCATTGTTCTGATTATCACTGTAAGTTTTGTCATTGTCTTCACATTGTAGTTGTCACAGTGGTCCGCACCACTACAGGCTGCGTCCTCCTCATTTTCTTCTCAGAGATTCTTGTGTTTTTCCATCTTAAAAAGATTTTAGCCCCTTTAGGGTATGTGCCAGTCTAAATGTGAATACTGCCCACATTAAGCCCAGGTCCTAAGTGTGAGCAGTTATATGCAAGGCGAGAGACTTTGTAGTGCTACCAACCACACGCTGAAGTGCCCTAATTGGTTATCAGTGTCATTACTAATTATATGCCATTGTTATTATTGCCATTGCTGATTCTACCATTGTCACCAATGTTGCTGCTGATTCTTTTAATGACTGTTATTACCAAATGTCATGATTGAATGCCTCTACTGAATGCTATATCATTGTGTTATTGTTCAGCTAATCTTTTGCATTACTGTCTTGTCATCTTCCTTTTACTCCTTGATTGCTAAACTACTGGCCATCTAGTTATCAGGCCATGTAATAAGCATACCACGTGGCTTTTCCCTTTTTACCTAGTGTGTGTTAGTCATCACCAGCCTTTTATTGTGAGTTTTCCCTGGGATTTTCCACGGTAGACCTTGACAAGATATGCGACGCCGAAGAGAGAACATGACTTGGTTGGGGAAGAGGTAGCTTAAGACTAACCTGTGAAATTGACCACCGCACTTCCCTCCAGGTACTCTGAGGTACCCAACCTCGTAGGGGCTACATGAAAATAGGTTCAGCTCACAAAATAGCTGCCAACACCGCGTGTAGGTGGCAAGGAATCTTCCGGGGGTTGGACCAGCTGTCGAGCCCTGGGTGAAGCTCCGGCGGATCCCAGGGGCTAAAGGGACCCCCCTAGCCTTGCGGCGAAGGGGGTCTGAAGACGGGTTCTTTTGGATCCGGGGGTCGGGGACTAGAGCCTTTCCTTTTTTGAGAAGGGCCAAGTACAGCACCCTTGTGCTCATTTTTTAAGTTTTCACTTATTTTTTCGGACACTTGGGCACGAGAGCACTGCTTTTCAGGCTTTCAATAAAAAAAAAATAGGGATGGGGCTTATCGTCACAGTCATTGAATGACTCAATAGCTATTATAATAAGCTCCAACCCCATACCAAGAACTCCTAGTGACATTGAATCCCAACCTCCATTTGCCAGCCATTTACTGGCAATGCATGCTGGGGCTTGTAGTTTAACAACGCCTGGAGACCCACAGTTTGGCCAGACCTGCTCTAGAACCTGCCAACGATGGAATCCTACAGAGCACTGCAGATGTTTTCTGGAAAGCTCCAGAACTGCACTACGTGCAGATGGGAGCGTGTAGATAATAGTTGCATTGTGTATTGTGTCAGTGACACTGCATTGCTTTGACACATAGATGTTTAGATTAGCCCCCCTCTCCTGACCATGACAGCAGCACAGTCTGGAGCAGCCTGCTGTTCCCTTTTGAGGTGTAATCAAAGTGAAAAGTCCACGCTTGTTCTGTCCAAGTATGTCACTCCGATTCAGGCTCACGTTCACTATCCCCAGGCAGCTGACAGATCTCTCTCGGGAACAGAAGTAAACAGAGTGTCACCTCCTGTAACCCATCATAAACACGTCACCCAGCCTCCAGGGAAGAGGAAAACTCTGGGGCATTGATGCCACTGCAGACCAAGCACATCTCATTAAGATCTTAAGGGTGTTTGCTCCACTTCCTCAAGTATCTCTTAAAAGTTGCTGCATCTCCTTTCAAACAGGAAAGGTGTTTTATTAATACAGCGCAACGGTGAATACGAAACTATTGCTTCCTCAATGCTGCTCACGGTTTGCTGACGGGATTATTTGCTCTCAAGTTGCAAGTGTACAGAAACCTAACAACCAATCAGCTGTGATTTATTTTAGTGCAATGAAAGCAAAGGTCTTATTAGTAACTATGGGCTACTGTACATTTCCCCTTCGTTATTAAATCCCAAGAGTGTCTGTGGCCGGTTCTTAGCAAGAATCATTCCTGGCGAGGTTGAAATGCAGCCTGAGAATTATAGACCGGTGAGACGCCTGGCACACATAGTGACTGAACGGCTTATAAATTAAATATTGCCCGCCTTTCCGTGAAATAATGTAATTATTCATTATTTCCCGCAATCTAACGAACCACTAAATTGAAATGTTAGTCGCTCCACATAAAGGATTGCTGCTACAGTCATTAATATGTAAATATCTTTGAGCCAGAGCTGTGATTGTAGTGTGATTTGTGCTGAATTTAGTTTGCTGTGCACCCCGGTCCGCCTGTCTGTAAATTCATAAAAGAACATGACAGGGAGACACGTGTAGAATACCTTGGGAAACATACAGAGGACAATAGCTATTGCCCAGCTCGTTAACAGTTTATATCATTTCAGACATCCTAAATACTAATTTGTGGTACATATACACCCGGGGTGGGGGGGGGGGGGGGTGGCAATCAGACAGAGCCAAACAAATATAAATAGATACCGTCAAAAGGCCGAATTTACCTTGTATGTGTGTGTGCATATACACAGTATAAACACACACATACACACTGTGTATGTATGTATATATATATATATATATATATATATATATATATATATATATATATATATATATATATATATATATAGGGCCTGATTCATTAAGGATCTTAACTGAATAAACTTTTTATTTCAGTCTCCTGGACAAAACCATGTTACAATGCAAGGGGTGCAAATTAGTATTCTGTTTTGCACATAAGTTAAATACTGACTGTTTTTTCATGTAGCACACAAATACTTGATAGCTTATTTGTACACTGAAATTTAAAGTTGATATTTGTGTGCTACATGAAAAAACAGTCAGTATTTAACTTATGTGTAAAACAGAATACTAATTTGCGCCCCTTGCATTATAACATGGTTTTGTCCAGGAGACTGAAATAAGAAGTTTCTTCACTTAGATCCTTAATGACTCAGGCCCATAGTGAAAATGTGACATAATATCCAACAATGCCAAAATATCCACAATTATCATCAAATCGGCACAGCACTTACCTCGCTGCTGAGTCTGGTGGAGGAAGGTTCAAAGGGCTAGTAGTAGTCTGTGCACAGTAGCTCACACTGCCACTGCATCCACAATCGCTATGGAGGGAACTGTTGAAGTTGGTATAAAAAATTCATAACTGGCAATCATGCCTCTCACACCTCTTCACATGACCCTAACATGCCCATCAGATCTCCCAACATGCGATTGGATCTCCCCATGTGCTCCTTACATGAACATCAGCCTCCCACATACCATCAGATCTCCCCACCTTCTATCAAACCTTGCTAAATGCCTCTTGTTTGCCCATCAGACCTCTCCAATTGCCAGTAGACCTCCTCACATGCCCATAAGACCTTTCCACATGCCATTAGACCTCCTCACATGCGCATCAGACCTACACGCATGCCACCAGATTTCACCACATGTCCCTTTCATGTCATCAGACCTCCCCACATTTTCATTACATGCCCATCAGCTTACCCACATGCCACCAGTTCTCATCAGATGTCTCTTAAATAGCATCAGACCTCTACACATGCCCCTTACATGAACATCAGCCTCATCACATGACATTAGATCACCCAACATGCCCTTTACATGCCAATCATATCTCCCCGCATGCCAGCAGACCTCCACACATTTCCTCAGATTTCCTTACATGCCCATCAGTCTCCACGCATGCTATCACATCTCACATTTCTCTTACTTACCTTATCCACTTAGCTGTTGGCGCTTGCACAGGGAAAGCACACTATACTTTGTCCTCCTCCTTCACTGATTGGTTTATCGGTGACACTGTGACCTCCCTGCAGAACAGGTCACTTGGGTACAAAAAATACTGAATAGAACACTCCAAAGACATTTTTGTTCATGTACTTCACTGATGTTGAAGTAGGGTGCTTTAGAAGCTGCCACCTTCTTGGCTCTTAGAGCAGTTGTCCATCTTCGGATAAATGCCACTTTTTAGGGAAACCCCTCCATTTACCCCTACTACTGGATGCCCCCATGTCACACCAACATTACCAGACTCTAGTCATGTACCGGCAGTACTGACAGCTAGAAGAGGAGAGAGCTGTCAGTATTCCTGCTCGATATGTAGAAGGTGGCTCCCGAGTATATAAGATCTGTAGTCACCTTCACGTCACAACCCTGTACTTGCAGCATCAACAGCTAGGACAGGTTCGGTCTGGTAGTACGGACAACTGGCTGTCCTCCCTGTTGTTATCACTGTTGGTCCTGCAGCTGTATTGTGATAATGGGAGTCCAGGAGAGCAATGGGTCACCTAAATAGCAGAGCTTCCTCAAACTTGAAGTATTCCCACAGTCACCTGTTAGTACCTAGCTCACAACACACACACACACACACACACACACACACACCAGCTCTTTGTCTAACACTCCACACTGCATCCTCCACACCCATAAGACTCAGCCCAACATGTTATGTCCTGCTTCCAAAGTGTGTATCTAACTAAAGGCAGACTGAGGGTCCTATTTATTAATTAACAGGGTTTTGCCCCGTTAATTATCATCTGTCATCGCAACAATGACAGATGACTTTACGGATGCATTTATTAAAAAAATCATCCCTTGACTTACTGCGGTAGTCTACCTCTCCCCTCCTGTGACTAACACAGAGTGGCTTTGCGCATGCGCGACCAAAGTTCACTTTGCCATAATAAGTGGAGGGGAGAGCAGAAAGGCTGCTGTGAAGTGATCCGAAGATCCCTCTACCGCAACGCTCTTCCCATAGGGTAGAACGGCTGACGCCATCTTCAGACAACGTCAACCAATGGGCTCAAGCTCCTAAAAGCTAGGCTTTTTGTAGATTGTTAAATAGTCTCAGATCGCAGTCCCCATTGAAAATTCTGTGGACTGCAGAATAATGCGAAACTTAGCCTAATGCAGGAGATATCTATGATATCTATGAGATGTTTATGACATATTCTGTGTTAGACTTTTGTTACATAACTATGTAACTTCTAAATGCCTAAATCATATGGGAAAAAATGTTTCCGCTTGGTTTGCGGCTTAATAAATAGTTCAATAATACACTTCTCTTTTGTTATTCTGCCTTGGTTGGCCTATACATACAGACGCATATACACACATAGATATATGTACATATTTGTATGTACATATATGTACAGATTTAGGGTAGCCTTATGTCTATCCAATGAATAATTAAATACCCATGCCAAATCAGCCTTTACTGTGGCGTCAATTCTCCTAACTGGAGACTTTCAGTGATGATAAGGAGATTGAACTGCTTTCAAACATAAGTTTATTTATTTTATCGACTAGTAGAGAGTAAAAAAGTACACATCCACTTGTAATTAATTTCTTCTGAAGACTTTTTCGGAGATCATCGTTGATAACACAATGGGCCTGAGTCATTAAGGAAAGTAATGCAAAGAAAAAGGAGTAAATGTTCTCAGGGAGAAACCATGTTACAATGCAAGGGGTGCAAATGAGTTTATATTTTTGCACATAAGTTAAATACTGGATTTTATTTCATGTAGCACACAAATACTTGATTTCTTTATTTTTACACTGAAATTTAAAGTTGATTTAGAACATGCCGTATCTCAACTATAAATCTGCCCCCACGTTTTAAATTTACCTCCCCCTCCAATGCAACATGGTTTTGCTCAGGTGCAAAGTTGCTCCTTTTTTATGCTTTTGCTCTCCTTACTGACTCCGGCCCAATAACTCCTCCGTCTTTTCCACATCACACAATTGAAATCACGTAAGGATAAATATAAGAGTAATTTATGACTTCAGCCAATAGGTGGCAGTAGGCACATACCATTGGATGACAAAACATACACATACAATAATATCATATGAAGAGGTCACATGATCATGGCCTTATAACTGATAACGATTAAAAAAACAGAAAGTTGTGTTCTCTGTATTACTAGCCTCTCCCAACTAAAGCAGCAGCTCACCTGATGTCTCAAACATTCTTTAAATTTGAAATAAAGTGACGGGTAGGGGGGCCCGGTACCAACTCCTGGGGTAGATGGTGTATATTGTAGCTGAGAGAGTTCACACAAGTCCAAAGATTTCGTGCAACTGGCCTCAGACAGTGTTATTCAGTAAGAAAACAAAAGTAAACGCCAAAATAAACGTTGCCGTCTGGCTGTAACTAAACACTGGTCACTCCGGACTAATAAACTAAGACAAAACAACAAGCGCAGTAACTTGCAGGCAGTTATCAGGCTCTCTCTCACAGACTCTGCAGCCCCTGCTCCCAGGCAGTGAGAGACTGACGGAGCCGCCTTTTACTAGCACCACCCAGGGGCTACTCCTGATTACCAGCAGAGTCACTGGTAACTTGGAAGACCCGGTTCATGGGCTTAGTAGATGGAGTCCGCCCTCATTCTCTATCCATAAACCCTAGGACCCTTTTCCAGCTTTTCAACAGGCCCAGGGGCGCACGCAGGATTGTCAGGGGGGGTTCCCCCCTCCCCCCCCCCCACCGAAAAGAAAACAAGAAACCCGAGAGAGAGCTGCTGCGCATGCGCAGCTCCGTTTGGCAGCGCTGTCCTATACAGCAGCCGCGGCGCTGCCAAAGAAGCGTCCGCGGTGGTGTTGTATACAATACAGCACCGCCACGGACGCTTCTTTGACAGCGCCGCGGCTGCTGTATAGGACAGTGCCGATATGGTGGGCACTGAGTTAGCACAGGGGGGGGTTTCTGGAGACTCAGAAAACCCCCTGCGTGCGCCACTGAGGCCCATAGCCCTTCAGCAGCTCACGAGAATAACATTTTCCTGGGGTTTTAAAACAAGTAGGTTAGGAACGTATGGGAAATATACCTGCCATCATACACCAACCCAGTGAGTGAGTTCTTGACAACTATTTTGACCTCCTTATCGGAGATCCAAGTGGCAAATGCGAGGCGCATGATAACACGATTCAGGTGAATAATCAAGCCCCTGCCCTTCCCACTTCAGTAGGAATTCTCCCAGATTGTGGTGAAGTAGATAAGTATGCCTTACCCTATCGCAACATTTGGAACTTGCCAAACAGGGCTTTACTTTGCATGCGACGGCTCCTATGCATGCTCAGAACTGCAGATCTCGGGCCTCTGCAGTGGATGGACCAGTAACGCAGTGATTTTTCCTAAAGTTTCTCCTAAATCTACTACCCTCCAGTTTTAGTTTAGGAGATTGTCAGTAAAGTATATTTACACTAGTTGTCAACCCCGACACACACACACACACACACACACACACACAAACGGCAGACAATACAACTGGAGGAAGGGAGGAAAAAAAGGTGAGTAACAGATCCCTTGGGTGATCTGTAGGATATCTAAGCACTGACTGGAGCATGCTCTCCTCTCTATCTCTAGCACTGATCTGCTTTTAACCTTAGCAGTCTAATCTCATTGATTTTCAGACAGTAAAAGCTTCTTCCTTCCTCTACGGAATACATTTCCCATACTACAGTAACCTAATCAATCTATACATGAGCTAAAACACAGGCAAAGGAGGAGGATGTGTAGAGGGTGATGCAAACAGCGGAGAACATATACCCAGCTAGGCATATAGGACACAGGCAGGGTGAACGGCTGTTATGGAAGCTTCAGGGTCTGTGATACTTTGGGCATTTTTCTAAACTAATGTCAGGCTGTCAACCCTGCAGTCGCCCCTGGGCACACGCAAAGATTTGCCAACGTTCTCATCCATGGTGCCCACAGTAGATATATTGATCAGTTCTCGTCTGGGTGACAGGTCCAATTTAAGTCCATTAGATTTCTACATAAAAGTAAATTATTATCTTTCCACAGATGAGGATTTCTCAAACAATAGTATCTATCACCTTTTGGGTATCTCAAAGAGCCACGTTGGATATTTCTTTATCTCAAAATACATGTTTTGGAATTTTTTTTTTGTGTTCCCAAAAGAGCTACATTTTAAAATTCATAGGGACTTGTACATATAAAATATTTATAGCAAACATTTGACGATCCATCAGCACCATTATAATGCTTTATATGAGAAGCGCCAACATATTTCTCTAGTGCCAACATAGTCTGCAGTGTTGTACAATCAGAGCGTTCTCTTCAGGCACCTCTCCTACCACACACACAGCAAGTTCAATTTAGACCGAAGTCAATTTATTCTGAATTCAATTAACCCACAAACATGTCTTTGGACAGTGAGAGGAAACCACAGTACCCAGAAGGCACTGGAAGGAATGGAGTCATCTACTCAACAACATATTCTACCACTGTCGGCAGATCCACCACTTTGTCCAAGCCTCACTCAAAGAGACACCGGCAAGGCAGCTTACCCATATTGAACACACCTGCACTTATAATCCCAACTGCAGAGACACCATGGGGTATATTTAAGAAAGCACGGTAGTGCACTATCGTGCACTTACCGTGTAAATTAGGCCACAATGTGCTCTCCGCAAATTTATTAAAGGTGCATCGCAGCAGATATCATTGATATCTGCTGCTTTGCACTCCTGATCGTTTTTGCGAGCAGTCACCATTCAACAGAATGGTGACTGCTCCTGGCCGCAATCTAACAAGTCCCGAAAAAATGTTTTTTTCGGGAACTTGTTGTGTTAATTTACGCCAGCTGAGGCTGGCGTACATCATCCAAAATGCTGGTAAAACTTCTGTTCTTCGTTATGTCCAGCTCTGCTCCGGAGAGCAGAGCTGGACAGCGCATGCGCAGGGAGTGATCTTGTGATCCCTCCCTGTCACAGCCTCAAGTTCTCCGGTCGGCACATGCGCAGTAGCATGAAGAAGAGAAAATACA
This sequence comes from Mixophyes fleayi, assembly GCF_038048845.1. Lineage (NCBI taxonomy): Eukaryota > Metazoa > Chordata > Amphibia > Anura > Limnodynastidae > Mixophyes > Mixophyes fleayi. Next base: position 20,450,910 of record NC_134410.1, read on the forward strand.
CCGAAGAGGAGGAGATCCGGAGCCAGAGCGACCGAAGAGGCAGTGGGGAGTATGTTTTTTTTTATCACAGAAACAGCAGTTTTTCGGAACTGCTGTTTCTGTGTTCCATTTTTCATAAATTTGAGAAATACATCAATCCTTATCCATGCGATAAGGATTGATAAGTATTTCTCGTTTTGCCCGATACATGATAAATGTGCCCCTATATCCATGTGTTACCACAAAAGCCATGAATCGGCCTGGGAATCAGCTATACGGTGCTCCCTCAAAAAAGAAACTTGGCATCAAATCCGTACTAGAGTCTGTAAAACCTTGACTAGTGGGTACTTGGTCCAGAACATCTACATAAAATCTATCCCATCACATCCAATCAATATTGGAGAGAATGTGGTGAGGAAGGAAGCTTAATCCACAACTGGTGGACCTGACCCAAGATAAGTCCATTCCGGAACACAATGAAATTGCTTATTGCCATAGTTACAGGGATATCTCTGAGGCTGTCGCTCACCACCTTGCTCCTTTGTGCCCCCTTAACACAGCTCGAAAAGTATCTAGACAAACTTATATTACACATACACCATGCTGCAAAACACCAAATCACACACAACTGGTAAAACAAAATCCCCACTCCCCATTCTCTCTCTCCTGTCCTTCCTACCCTACTTCTATGCCACCTCCCCGCTTTCTCATTCCCCCGTTTCTTCTTATTGTATATGGCATACACTCCCGCAGAACATAAACACCACAGTGACACAGAGTCGTTTATTTAATTGCTTGTTTATTCTCAGACTGTTAAATGTTTACAATCACTGTAACTGTGTCATTAAGTAACAACAGATATGTAGCAAGTATTATTGCTGCACTGTACAGTTAATGTATTCCTTTGTCTCATCTGTTCCTCATTGGAAAATGTTTAAAAACAAGATTCAATGAAGAGTTTAAAAAAAAGGAAATGTGTGTAACAAGGCACCCGACGTGCTGATACCCCTCTCTCTAACGGCTACTTCTCCACTATTGTTTATGGTAATAAAAAAAATAGCAAAAAAACAAAAAGAAGAAGAAAGATAAGTTAAATTAATGTAAAACTGTTTGTATGCTGCCCTTGTCAGGGGCCTAGTTTGCCTACAGTATATGGTAAATGCTGCCCTGATATTAGGCAAAGTGCAAGTATTCTACTTTATTCCTGATCATTTGTTCACTAGGGGCCTGATTCATGTTTGGGCGTATCTTGCATGAAATTGCTCTGCTCATTCTCCATATAGGATCTTAGGGTATATTTACTAAACTGTGGGTTTGAAAAAGTGGAGATGTTGCCTATAGCAACCAATCAGATTCTAGCTGTCATTTTGTAGAATGCACTAAATAAATGATAACTAGAATCCGATTGGCTGCTATAGGCAACAGCTCCACTTTTTCAATCCCGCAGTTTAGTAAATATACCCCCTTATGTCTATGAACGCAATTGCATGCAACTTATGTCCAAACGCAAATGACACTTACGACCACCTGCAGCTTCAGAGACAGAGAAAAAAGGGGCGGACTAATGTAGGGAATGTACACTAAGGACATTCCGAGGGCTTGTCAGTGCAGATGTGGCTCATTCAAGTCCTGGGTTTCATTCGTACCACTTGCACTCACTACAGGGCAGGTGTAAGTGTCGACTGATAGTCATGATTGACACGGCATAGACTTTGTATTAAAAACAACACGTATGAATGCCACTAGCTAGCACAGAACATGTGTATACAAGGAAGATAGACTTTAAAAATGCATCGTGATTTATATATGTAATGATATATATATATATATATATATATATATATATATATATATATATATATACAAATTTTCTTTCTTAAATACATATTTTTATTGATGATTACAGTATGCTGTTAAGAGTTGTTCATTTATTTTAGAATTTTTTTTGTGTGCATGTATACTGCAGTCTGTTATCTGTATCTACACATGGCAAATACTGTTTAGGCAGACTGTACTTACACCCAGATTCAAATCAGAACGTCCCTTGAGAGATATTTGGCATAGAATGCCATCAGAACTACACACACATTCTGTGCTCTTTTTTTAAAACGCAAATGACATCCGACCCTGAATCAGGCCCTAGAAGCAGTATTCTGCAGTCTATAACTTTTATTTATTTTTATATCCGCCACAAGTGCAAGGCTGTGACCTGTTGTCATTTATCCAGCAGGGTGCGCTCCTCTCCTCCTTCTCCCACTCTTGAGATTAGGCAACTTGATGCACTTACAGGGGCCACATGGGATGACCTTCTAACCTTCACAAGGACCGCACATTACCGTTAATCTCTGCAATAAGACAAAACAAGACATTTAATCAAAGATAGAGACACCTATCTGTAATAACAAATCAGCAAACATTTTAAACAAGTGTTGCAAGCTATAACAAGCACATCTGACAATAAACTAGAAGGAGCTGGGGCCCGTAGGTGAAGGCTCGGAGGGTCTCATGCTGCCCTAGAGTCTGTCGCCCATCACTGGACTAGACTGACACTGACACACACACACACACATATCAGAATTTGCAGAGTAAATTTAGAGGTTGGAAGTTACAGAATACATTTTGAGGTATATATAGGCTCATACTAAGGTTTAACAAAGGTTGGAACCAGTGCCATCTGCAATTTTTATTCCCTATTATCTACATCAAATGAAGTAAAATACATGTATGCCTCCATTATCTTTCTGTTCAAAATAAAAAAGCACAACAAAAAAAAAATACCATAAGGCTCAATCCTAGGCCCTCTGCACTTATTTTATCTATACCATTTCTCTTGGAAAACTAAATGTACTGCTCCGACCTTCCAAGTCAATACATTGGTTGCCTGTATGTTACAGAATCCAATATAAAATACCCCTACTAACATACAAGGCCACAGACATAACTGCACCTACATACATCTACTCACTTGTCTCAAAATATCTCCCAATTCGACCCTCCGCTCCGTGCAAGATCTGTGTCTTTCATCCACACTCATTACCTTCTCCAGTTCCCGGTTGCAGGTTTTTGTTGGAGCTCCACCCACTCTGTGGAATTTCCTCCCTCGTACAAATCATTTAATTAGCCTCCAAACCTTCAAACTTTCCCTGTAAACTCATTTCTTTAGGCAAGCTTATTCAATCCCTGAACCACCTTCTTGACCTCCCTTGGCTATTTTATGCAATTACAATTATGATAGATTGTAAGCTAGTGAGCAGGACCCTCTTATCTCTTTGTCTGTTAATGGCCATTCTTGGATACCTATATATATATAAGTGTTAATACACATATTACCACTCCTCCACATAGTTCACACAAAACTTACATTTATTGGATTTCTATACTCAAACAACCTATCGACCTCCAAACCATCGTCGCTGTGTGGGTGGATTATATAGTCCCACTAGGCGCTTTTTCCAATTTCAATCTAGCTGGACCATTATGCAATGTGAGGCACTTAACCTCATGTATTCAACTCCTATTCCCCTGTAGAGTGTAAGCTTGGGGGCAGCATCTCTTACTTCTTTGTTAATACCCAGTCTTGTTTTATTACTGTGTTTGCTCCCAATTGTAAAGCGATTCGGAGAATGCCGACTCTAAACAAAGAAATATTAATAAATAATAAGTGATATTAACAGCAGAAAGTCTGAACTAAGGGGCTCTGGGCTTGGTGAACATACCAAAATCAGGATAGGTCCTGATACCTCTGAAGTATGAGTGTACCCGACAAATATATGCAAATGCATAACTCCTGATTTTGGTAGGACTGCCCCAGTTCTCAGACCCCAAAACTGGGTGGGTGTTTATCAGAAAGGGTGCAGAGTTTGGACAGATCAGAGGCATAGTTTGGGGAAGACCATAGAGCAGGGGTAATGATGGGGATAACTCCTGCCTTCTGGAGGCAGAATTTCCTTTTGCACCCCGGCGTAGGGCAAGAAGCAGCTTCAACGGGGCCCAACCCAACTTTGCTTTCAGTGACCCTAACAGGAATATAAAAATAGAGGACTAAGATATGAAGAGGAGACAGCACAGACAGCCATTTACTGAGCCATATATCCTTTCACTTCATAATGATCACATATGATTAGTGACTATTGAATTACTGTACATAATCCATATGTGTAATGAGTCAGATTACTTCTGTAATCACTCTTCTTTTGAGTACAGATCAGGTCAGGGGATCTCCAAGTTCAATACTGACATGGTGAGTGCTTTGTGCAATGGCTGGTAACATAAGGCATGACACTAGATACTTTAGCATTGCCTCACTGATCAATATCTGCCATGATTCCTAACTGTGGCGATGGTTCGGCCATCTTGAATTTTTACATCTTTTATTTACACTTGTAAGATGAGAACAAACGAGGAAAGTTGAATTGTTACAAAAATGTAACTGAGCCAGCTATGCTTTAGTTTGCTTCTAATTACATGAAAATAAATTAAATCCATTTTGCACTTAAATTTTCTTAAGTTATATTTTTTAAATAATTTAGTGTATGAATATTCGTTATGTACATATATATCCAAGTATTATAGCAGTGGTGGGCAATAGACAGCCCGTGGCCCCTCGAGCCTTTACCTGCATCTCCTGTTGGCTCCTCCTTATCTGCCTCATTCGCCAGAGAATAAGACTGAATGGGAGCAGCTGGATTCCGTGTCATGTGACCTGCAGGTAAGCCATGCAGCACAACCAATCGGAGGAGGAGTTAGTGCGGTGTATTCTACACCATGTGCTCTCCCTCATTTGAGGGCTTTGGCTGTGGAAGTGGCTTGTGGAGGAGGTGTAAGAGGCATGTAGGGAGATGTGAGGGGCATAGAAGGAGTTCTGAGTGGCATATGGGAGAGTTCCAAAGTACATTTATGATCCGTGGGCATCAGCGGCGCACGCAGGGGGGGTTTCCGGTTCTCCAGAAACCCCTCCCCTCCGCGAAGAACGGGGGCTAAACAGTGCCCCTACATAGCGGCACTGTACTGTACAGCAGCCGCTGCGCAGTCAAAGAAGCGTCCGAGACGGTGCTGTATTGTAGTACAATACAGCACAGCCGCGGACGCTTCTTTGACAGCGCCGCGGCTGCTGTACAATACAGTGCCACCGAAATGGAGCTGCTGCGCATGCGCGGCCGCATGCGCAGCAGTTCTCTCTATTTTTTTGTTTTTTCGGGGGCCCCTGGGCATGTGCAGCCCTTTTAGTAGTTAAAGGGCCACACATGTGGCCCTTAAAGTATATCAGGTTTAAATGAGTTGTATGTGTCCAATGAGAATAGAACAACATTTTCATATATGCCAACAGCGCCGATGTTCCTGGGTTGATTCTTGGCATCCTAAAGGTGAGTGGTCTCATCCAAAGTGGGAGTGGTTTGTGCAGATCTAGGTCTGGTTGGGGAGGATTGGGTTGTATGGTTTTATTTCATTTTAATTGGCAATTGAGAGCAAGCATTCCCAAATGGGAAATCTTGACAACTTAGACTATGTCCTGATTCACCCTTCCTATGTCCCAAAACACCATGTCACTACTATTTTAGACAAGACTACTGCACTTTCTTTGACCGGTCTTGCCTCTTTAGGTTGCCAAAACATCGGGAACGCCGGCAGTAATGTGAATCAAGGATACACGACAAAATGATGTGCATAATGCATTTTTTATTATTAATATATGATATATACCTTTTGATGTCTATGGAATTTGTTTTATTGATACATATAGAAAATGGTCTGCTGCCAGAAATGTCCACCTGTTACAATGATACATACATTTTTTGGGGACATTTCTGAAAACTGGTGCAGATGAAGAATATAGTGTTACCCACAGCAACCAGGGGGTAAATGTATGAAGCTCCGGGTTCTTCAACACCCGCGAGTTCGGCGTCTTCAGCGCTTAAATTTCAAGCGGCGCTGCCTTGTAAAGGGAAGTTTCCCTTTACAAGGCAGCGCCGCTTTAAATTTAAGCGCTGAAGACGCAGAACTCCCGGGTGTTGAAGAACCCGGAGCTTCATACATTTACCCCCAGATGTTATTGTTCACTTTTAAATTGAAATAGAAAAATTACTCTGAATGTGATTGGTTGCTGTGGACAAAACTAGCATGTCTTCTCCTTGAAAATTAGTTTTCGAAAAATGCCCCTGTATTGCCCAATCTTCTGATTTATTTGTACACTTGAATAATAAAATAGAAAGTTGTGTCTAAGACATTTTTGACAGATTTATCCAAGTTATCCTACTATGAAACAGTAGCATTCTTTATGCCAAAATTGCTATTATGCTTATTTGTAGTATTCAACATTCTTTCTCTCTCTTCCCTAAAGACTCTTTTGGCCAAGGGGCCATGGAGAAGCTGCTATGCCTGCTGCTGATGGGAGCTCTGGGGTACTTAGGGAGAGCACAGCATTGCCCCGGCCGCTGCATCTGTCAAACGAACTCTCCAACCCTCACCATGCTGTGTGCCAAGACAGGACTACTCTTCGTCCCACCAGCCATTGACCGTCGGACAGTGGAGCTACGACTGACAGATAATTTTATCACCATCATTCGACGCAAGGACTTTATCAATATGACCAACTTAGTGCACTTGACATTGTCACGAAACACTATTAGCCAAATTGTACCACTTGCGTTCTCGGACTTGCGTTCACTAAGAGCCTTGCACATGAATAGCAACCGACTTTCTGTCCTGCGGATTGAACACTTTCGCGGCTTGGGCAATTTGCGCCATCTCATTTTAGGTAACAACCAGATAAATTCTATCCAGTCTGGAGCCTTCATTGAGTTCCTGTCAACTGTGGAAGACCTTGACTTATCTTACAACAACCTAGAAGAGCTGCCCTGGGAGGACATTGGTCAGATGGTCAATCTGAACACGTTAACTCTAGACCACAACTTGATTGACAATATTGCTGAAGGGACATTCACTATGTTGCATAAACTAGTGAGGCTTGACATGACCTCCAATCGGTTGCACAAACTTCCTCCGGACAATCTATTCCTCAGGTCTCAGGTGTTGGCCAGTGCGAAAGGCACCAGTCATTCCTCTCTGTCCATCAGCTTTGGAGGGAACCCTCTGCACTGTAACTGTGAACTTTTATGGCTTAGGAGATTGACAAGGGAGGATGACTTGGAGACCTGTGCCTCCCCAGAACAGCTAACAGATAAGTATTTTTGGTCAATTCAAGAGGAGGAGTTTATCTGTGATCCTCCACTTATTACTCGACACTACGCTAGCAAAACATTTGTCATGGAAGGACAATCCGTGAGCCTCAAGTGCAAGGCGGTAGGAGATCCAGAACCATCAGTTCACTGGATTGGCCCAGATGGGAAACTCATCCACAATACAACAAGGATTGTAGTTCATGACAACGGAACCCTGGACATTATGATTACGACACTAAAGGACAGTGGTTCGTTCACCTGTATAGCATCCAATGCAGCTGGAGAAGCCACCGCCCCAGTGGAACTGGCAATAGTACCCCTTCCATTGCTAGTCAACAACACGGCTCATATAAAGGAACCTGACCCTGGGTCCTCCGACATCACAATCTCGATCAAGTCTGGCTTTAATGACACTAAGAACCTAGATAGAAGAATTGTGGTGGACAAGTTGAAGTCCACCTCGGTTGTCATCCAGTGGCCATCGGAGCGTCATATCCCCGGCATCCGCATGTATCAGATTCAGTACAAAAGTCCCTTAGATGATTCTCTGGTGTACAGGTGAGAAGAACTGATGTCAATGGTTATGATTGTGTGTAGATAAATGGATTATGATGTTATATACAAATGGAGTGGGCTCAATGTGATCGGACGTCTGTTAGTAATCACAGCACCTATTAATAACTCCGCTGTGCTTACGTGGAAAGCCGAGTGGGCGAGTTTAATGTGGTGCGCTCCAGTGCATTTATATCCGTTGCTACAAATATTTTATAACATTTATAGTATAGTGTATTGTGAATACATAACGAAGTGCTAATAGTAAAATATACTGTAAATGCAGAATAAATAAAGAGATAACGTGAAGTAAGGTTAAGTACACTACAGAACATTTCTCCCGATGCGATAGGCTTAACGATTTTACCAACGACTGAAAGAACAAAAAGTCCCGATCAGCAGCCGATTCCTGTGTACACACTATTGAAGTTTTACACGATTCACAGTCAGATCGGTGCTCTTCATCTGTCATACCAACAGGCTGAAAAGATTGTGACTCTGCACACTCCATAGAGATCTATGGACACTGCCGGCTATGACACACTGCAGAATTGGAACAGTATCGTTCAATCGTTGGACAACATTTTAGTCCGGTTTAAAAATCAAATGAAACAATACGATCTGCTTTGGAACGATAATTGTTCATTGTTGCAGTGTATACAGTAATGTGATATCAGGCCGACTGGTCAATTATTGTCTTATTGACCCGATATTCTGCTGAAAACACTGTAGTGTGTACCCAGTCTAAGACAATCAGTAATAGATAAATAAATTAGGCAACTTTAACAGGCATTTTAAAGATGAATGTTGTTGGGGGTTTTTTAGATTAAATTGAAGCTGCAGAGAACAATGTATTATTTATCTGGGAAAGGTTGGATTAGTGTGTATAATATCATCTTAAGGGAGAATATTGTTGTAGTCAGTTTTTTTTTTGCACTTTCCTGACTGATGTGCCCTTAGTAATTTTCCTGAAACATGATTAACTCTGGGAAAATATTTGCAATTTGGAATTCTGCAAAAATTGTATTAAGATGTTGCATTAAAATGATGATTTATGGCTTCTCTCAAATTATTGAAGCCCCCTGGCCAGTGAAAACTAACTCTTACAGATGGGAAAACCTATTTATCATAGCTCAGGATGACGACAGCAGGAGGTGATTACTTAAAAATAAAGCATATCTTTCCTTTTGCTCATTTTTTTAAAAATTTTCTCAGTGAATATGGAACTGGACGTTAGTGGCAATATTTATTAATAAATGGTATTGAGAAAGATTTTCCATTGCTGCGATAATCTGCGTTAAAATCGTTCATATGGCCACTATTTGATAAATAAACTGCGTGATTAATGCTCCAGGTATTACATTAATGTCAGACTTTCCCAGTAAGCATATTCACATTTTAATGGTATAACAGACCAGCTCGAAGTCCTCTCCTGCACTTTCACTAGATGCACTGACTTATCAGTCTATTCTACGTCTTTGCTTTTGCCCAAGGCCTATATATTATATTAGTTGTTTTATTTTTATTATTATTATTATTATACTGTATTTATAAATCACCAGCATTTTACACAGACTGTACTTAATAAAACAAATCAATACATTCCAACTACAGCTTGCATCTGAAACATCTGTGCCTACAGAGCAGTTCTATATCACATCCAAGGACACCAGAAATAAAACAACTCTGCTGGATGATATAAAGGCCAGTGTTGAAGAGCACAGGAAAATTGACAAAAATATAAAGCATATACAGTTTTTCGTAAAAAAAGGCGCAGATAGTGTATAAAAACCAGTAGATTAAAGTAATCTGAAGCTGCATCTTGATCATTCGTTGTCTTCTTTTGTTCCATATCAGACTGCCCATCAGCTCCGAGTCTTTCCCAAACACCCTCAACCCTTTCAGTAAAAGAGAATTTCCTAACATTACTCCTGAGATTTCTACTGGAGCACTGATCAGATAAGATCAGCCCTTTACCCAGCGTCTCCATAATGAGATTCCTTCCTGTGTAAAGAGAGAGAATGTCAGATACTGCAAACAGTTTAGAATGGGACAATTCAGACTTGCTGAGCAGTACAGAGAGGTAATATTTGCTGTAGATAAACACTACAGAGGGAATACAACACAGAGCAAAGTGTACAGTGTTAAAAGACAGATATTGTATATCATAGAGGAGGAAATCCTGCTGCAGAGTTTACAACTTAAAGGGACAACGTACCCCAGTAGTCCTCTACAAATCTACAGAGGTGTCATGAGAGGATGTTTAGAGAACAGAGAGAATGACTTAAATTAATGCATATCTGCACTTTTACCTTTCTCCAGAGCTAAGTGTCACTTTCCTTCTACACCGCTAACCCTAACTTCAAGAGAAAATCATTTGGCCATGAGGTGCTGCTGGACATCGATGCAATGTCCGGCTGCGGCAATTGCGGTAAGGAATCTCTGCTCATTTTCCTCGCACCTCTATGGGATGCGAGGGAAAGTGAGCGGAGATTTAAGTCAAAATATCGAGGCAACTTTCTTTGTGGACTGTTCCGGTGATATATTGCGTCAACTTGCGCCAAATTGTATCTGCCCCTTTGAGTCTATTTTATATATTTTACCAAGATTAGAACTAAGAGGTTTCCCTGTTTTGTGTGCACAAGACAAGCGAGCAAGCAGGCTGGGTGCACAAGACAAACGAGCGAGCAGGGTGGGTGCACAAGACAAGCGAGCGAGGAGGCTGGGTGCACAAGACAAGCGAGCGAGCAGGGTGGGTGCACAAGACAAGCGAGCGAGCCGGCCGGATCTTTCTAAGAGGTCCCTAAAAGACCATTTCTAAATATGTTGCACTCTGTTCATCTCTTCTTGTAAGACCTACATTGCATTTACCCCTCTGTCTTATGCCCTCCACGCTCCATACTGATTCTTCTCACCCTTCTCACCTTGTACTGCTTCTTCTACTGACCCTATGGCAATTCTCTCGGCTGTTCTTACGTCATGCCCTTGTCACCCCATACTAGCCGAAAGACTCAGGATGAGCTGTGTCGGGAAGGAGAAGCACAATCATATCGAGTGGTCGAGGAGGGGGTTAAACTTAGATTGGTCTAGCAGTGAAGCCTCCAGAGAGATGAGTTCTGTGATAAAAGCAGAAATGTTATATTGACATTATTATACACTGGTTTACAGAAATAACACGATGAAAGAATTCAGAGGTCAGCAAATCAGCTGGGGAATGTGATAATTTTAGTTATGGTTGATGCCCTTCTCCCTGGCTTCTTCACTACCTACTGATTACTTTCTTTGTGCTTTTCACCTCATATGGATTCGTCTTCCTGCAGTTCCTGCTCCGTACCGATTCTTTTTCCTGCCTGTCCTATTCTGTAATTATTCATCCCTTACCCTTCTCATCTAATATTATACCTCACCAGACCCTCTCACACTGTACAGAATCATCACCATATCCTACCTTCAACATAATGATTCATCTTCAGGCCATTATCACTTGATAATGATATATCTTGCCCTTCTCACTAAGACCACTTTCTCTAACTGCCCTTCTCACACTACACTGAGGAAGGATCTCAGAATGAGCAATGTATGTTAAGATGAGCCAGTGGGTAAATGTTGACATTTCTAAACACCAGTTCATAAAAATAAACCCATAATTATTCCTCTCCCTGACTATCTTATTCTCTGTTGTTCTTGCTCAAAACAGTATTTTCCCTGCTATCGCCATACAGAGTTATCTCCATACCCTTCTCACCTCATACTGATTCCTCTCCCTGCCCTTTTCACTCATACTAATTTCTCTCCCTGTCCTTTTCACTCATACTGATCCCTCTCTCTGCCCTTTTCACTCATACTAATTTCTCTCCCTGCCCTTTTCACTCATACTAATTTCTCTCCCTGCCCTTTTCACTTACTAGATCCTCTCCCTGCCCTTTTCACTCATACTGATCCCTCTCCCTGCCCTTTTCACTCATACTAATTTCTCTCCCTGCCCTTTTCGCTCATACTAGATCCTCTCCCTGCCCTTTTCATTCATACTAGATCCTCTACCTGCCCTTTTCACTCATACTGATCCCTCTCCCTGCCCTTTTCACTCATACTAATTTCTCTCCCTGCCCTTTTCACTCATACTAATTTCTCTCCCTGCCCTTTTCACTCATACTAATTTCTCTCCCTGCCCTTCACTCATACTGATCCCTCTCCCTGCCCTTTTCGGTCATACTAGATCCTCTCCCTGCCCTTTTCACTCATACTAGATCCTCTCCCTGCCCTTTTCACTCATACTAATTTCTCTCCCTGCCCTTTTCACTCATACTAATTTCTCTCCCTGCCTTTTTCACTCCTACTGATCCCTCTCCCTGCCCTTTTCACTCATACTAATTCCTCTCCCTGCCCTTTTCACTCATACTAATTTCTCTCCCTGCCCTTTTCACTCATACTAATTTATCTTCCTGCCCTTTTCACTCATACTGATCCCTCTCCCTGCCCTTTTCACTCATACTAATTTCTCTCCCTGCCCTTTTCACTCATACTAATTTCTCTCCCTGCCCTTTTCACTCATACTAATTTCTCTCCCTGCCCTTTTCACTCATACTGATCCCTCTCCCTGCCCTTTTCACTCATACTGATCCCTCTCCCTGCCCTTTTCGGTCATACTAGATCCTCTCCCTGCCCTTTTCACTCATACTAGATCCTCTCCCTGCCCTTTTCACTCATACTAATTTCTCTCCCTGCCCTTTTCACTCATACTAATTTCTCTCCCTGCCTTTTTCACTCCTACTGATCCCTCTCCCTGCCCTTTTCATTCATACTAATTCCTCTCCCTGCCCTTTTCACTCCTACTAATTTCTCTCCCTGCCCTTTTCACTCATACTAATTTATCTTCCTGCCCTTTTCACTCATACTGATCCCTCTCCCTGCTCTTTTCACTCTTACTGATTTCTCTCCATGCTTCCTTCTACTCCCTACTAATAGTGATACCTGCACCTGTCTTTATTCCTTTCCCTGCCCTTCTCTGAATACTCACTTCTTCACCTGCCTGTCCTCACAATAATTATACTCCCTGCCCTTCCCACCACATACTGATGTAAAGTCTCAGGTACAATGGGCAGCGTTGTGAGGGAGAATCTCAATCAAGATGAATGGTGTTTTGTGGGTTAAGTTAACATTGGTGTAGCAGTGCAATCGCAAGAACGACGCATGTTGAAATTAAGCCATAACCTTTACAATTAGAGACTAGTACACAAAAACGACATGACAAAATAGTTCAGGGGTTGAGAAACTAAGAAGGAGAATTAAGGGTTTTAGTAATGGTTAATGCCTATCTCTTTTCACCTTACACTGATTACTTTTCAAGGCCCTTTGCACCCCATACTGATTAATTCTACTGCACTTCTCACCCCTTACTGAGTCATCTCCCCTGCCTATCCTATTCCATACTGATTGCTCCTCCTGCCAGTTCTACTCTTTACTGTTTTTCTGTGCTTCAGACTCTATTCTCCCTGCCCTTCTAAACAAACCCATGTATTTAGCTATTCAGATGGCCATCATAGTATTTGTGGGACCAGGACAACTAGCAATAGTATTTATCGGGACTTGAGGAAAATTAATGAGGTTGTTAATTGCAATCTGAAGTCTGATAGTAGACCAACTGGGCTAACTCAGCACCGTGTGGTCCATAGATCTATCCATATCTATTTTAGCTCATTTTTAATTACTTATTCTTTGTGTCTGAGACGTTGAACCAACTCCTCTCGGTCACTTACTGGGTTCCGAACCCTCCCTCTCCGGTCTCAGGCTTACTCTCTCTGGCACTCACAACACTCTCTACAGCTAATATACAGAGTCTTGGTACTAATTCTGTCTCATGCCTGTCCCTCAGCTGTTGGCACCTTGTCTAGCCTTGATGTCTATCAGAAGGTTGCTTAGGATAACAGAGACTCTAGAGATATTATCACCAAATGGATAGTTGAAGCCAGGAGGTATTGGTCTAGATTCAAAGTTCTGAAATCAGAGGTTTCAGCTTTGAAGCCCCTTCACAGGTACGAGGGGGCATTTAAATGCTCCAGTCCCACTGATACACTACTGGTTCAGCACCACCCAACAGGCCTGATCCACCGGTGTTCCTATATATCCCACATCACTCAGGAGCACCACTCAAGCTAAGGGACCATTGTAAGCACAACAATTTATTCTGTGTACCTTGACTGCTCTATTACATTATGAAAAAAAGTGAGGTATTAGGATAAGTGTCCTAAATAAAAGTTGGAGAACAAGGTTATCATTAGTCTTATCAACCACCAATAATAGAGTCACTTTATGCGGCTAGTGATGGTGTGGTACAGTTTGGGTTTTCAAGGTCAAGACATGAGAAATGAACTAGTCATTGTAGACCTTTTAAAAAGTTATATAGGAATATAGAGATACTATAACACTGGAGACATGTTGAATTGGGGCAATAGGATTCAATTGGGCAATGTAAGAAGATTTACAATCTGCAAATTTAGTCTTGTATGGAATTACTTTCGCAGGGTTCTAAGATTCCGTGGTTTCTTTCCTTACCTCTATCCTGTGTCCTTCTGCTGCTTTCCTGCTGGAAACTCCCAGCTGGTCACAAATATTTATCGTTTATGTTTAATGAGCCTTGAAAGATACTTAAAAAGCCATTAAACCCCACTTAATACTTTGAAAAAAATAAACAACACAAACCATGAAGTAAACAAAAACAAAAAAAAAATCGAAGAAATTCCAAATCCCTTTTTTTGGTTAGATTATGGCCCAATACTTGTAGGTGAACTGATGTAAGTCGTGGCTGCCTTCATTCTGTCACTACTTTTCATTTCCTGTAGTGTATAAAATATACTGTTTAACTTGTTTTAGATATCAGAACAGCTCTGTTTAATAAGAATATAATTCAGAAGTTGCTAAGTGAATGCTGCTACATGAACTTGAATATATGGTCCACATTTCAAGTCTCCACTTTGTTAGCAAGCAATGCATGCTACTGAAAACTTCTCTAGTGTTATTCCCTTTCCTACACCCTCACTGTCATTTCTTTTTCCCTTCATGCAGGATGATTCCCCCAAGTAACCGAAGCTTCTTGGTCAATGACTTGGCTCCCGGACGTGAGTACGACCTCTGTGTCCTGGCTGTCTATGATGATGGGATGACCTCACTGACTGCCACACGGGTGGTGGGATGTGTCAAGTTCAACACAAAGGAGGAGAGTGGACAGTGCCGGCCGCTCCACACCCAGTTCCTAGGGGGCACTATGATTATCATCATTGGAGGAATCATCGTAGCTTCCGTGCTGGTGTTCATCATCATCCTAATGATCCGATACAAAGTGTACAGTGGGCAGGAGGAAGGGGACAAAGCCAGGGTCAGTAATGTGTATTCTCAAACAAATGGGCAACAAGGCATGGCCTGTGCCAATTCCTGTGTCAAGTTGGGGGAAAATAACTATGAACCTTTACCCCCAGCTTCCAAAGAGTCCCCATTGGAGGGCAAAGACTCTGATAAGGTGGAGGACCAACCTCGTTCACCTCCTCCGGCATGTCTGACGGAACTGGACAAAAGGAGAACTCGGACATCCAATGATCTTCAGACAGTGGCCCTTTTGTCTTCTCTCTCTGTAGATGGAGACCAGACAGAGACTAGCGCGTTAGGCTCCACCACCTCACTATGTCTGATTACTTCTGAAGGGCAAACTCGTATGGAGCCCAAAGCACCTACCAGGACTTATCAACATAGATTCTCCTTTGATGGAGACTACACCCTGTTCCAGAGCCACAGTTACCCTCGCAGGGCACGGACAAAGAGACACATGTCCACCTCGGAGTTGCACAACCAAGAAGCTGCCCTTGGACATCGGAGAGTCACATTTAGCAGCACGGAGTGGATGCTAGAGAGCACCGTGTGAAGATCTTAGGGTCGAAAAATATTTGAGGGGTGAGGTAACACGGAGGGTCATTTCCTATTAAACCTTACGCCCACAGCAGTCAAGCTATGGGCTCATCCAACTTTTATATGCGAGTGCCGCATTTTTTAGCTATGTTTAATATCTCTGTACACTTTCACAGCATTATTAAAAGCAAGATTCTAAACTTTTGGTTTTATGATGTTTGCAGAACATTAGCCACGTTCAATGTCAAGTTATCTCATCCAGCCAAAATAGTTGACATTCTTACGGTTATAGATAGTGTACTGTTTCATGAGAAGACTGTGTTAATCCGGGAAGTGTACAGATATGTTCTACATTGTTATATAATGCTTTAACATTGGAGGAGATGATGGCACTGCTTTGTCGTGGGCCATTACTGCTATCTTGTTCTCTAGAGCCCACACGATAATACTGCTCTCAGCTGCAGAATAAGATAAACACCAAATCAAGTCAAGTTCCTGGAGTCCTTAATGACAAGAATTTTATGACAAGTTCCTCCATCTTGCCCCCGACCCACATGTTTGCCCTCCTGTAAGCCCCTCCCTCCTCTGGTTTGGGGATCTAGAGGGCTGTTGTTCTGCTTGGGTTGTGGTAGATATATGCTGAGCCCTCGAAGCAGTGCCTTAAACCAAGAGAGAGACCAGCACACAAGCTTTTTGGAACCCTCTGAGGCCCTTCCTGTAGGTGAGGGTGGAAACGCTGGTTCATCAGGGGGAAACAGGACATATGCACAAACGACACAATACCCAAACCTACTGTACAAAGCCTTCCTGCACGGTGGAAAGAGAGAAAACTTAGGAGGGATTTGTCGGCCATGTTGCTGGAGTCCTGACACCATATACTTTCTGTACATCTAGCTGGTCTGGATCCTTTCTGAGTCACTCTAGTCAGGAGCCTTTCTGGGACTTTGCAGGAAGGGAAATCATCCAGAAATATCTAACACAGGTTTTTACATTAAAAACGTGTGTCACCCTCCCTCTCCGCAGCACATATACTATGGCGGAGAGAGTTGCTGGTTGGTGCAGTGGGGAATTAAAGTCCATTCTGTGACTGCTCTGTGTGTCTGTTGTTTTTATTCCTTAACTGTGGCCAATGTTGTGTCAACTTTATATAATAATTTATAATAGATTATAACCATGCCCTGGTGGTGTGGGTTGAAGTTCAGGAAATCCATTAGAGGGTGCTACCAGAGAGTACAAGCTGGAGTGATTAGGGTAAAAGTGGAGGCGTTGCCCATAGCAACCAATCAGATTTTAGCTATCATTTATCTAGTGCATTTTATAAAATAATAGTGAGAATCTGATTGGTTGCTATGGGCGACACCTTCACTTCTTCTTTTTAGACGTTTTAGTAAATCTACCCCCGTAGTGTGTTGTGCCTTTACTGACAACTCTGCATTCAACTCTACAGCACCTGCAGAACGTACGAAGGGAAAAAGAGTTGGTTGAACGTAGAAATTAAAATAATAAGTGTGAGTACAAGCTGTACTGAGTGCTTTGAGGTATATGTGTACTGGCATAGTTGCCCCAACTTGAATACAGTTGCCAGGAACACTTTGATTACAGGAAGCAATAATAGGTAATAAACATTGCACTCTATGCAGATATAACTGCACCCCCAAAACTTGATCTGAAAATTTAACCCAGCATACAGAACAAGACATGGCACAGTTGTCCATACATATAAGCCAAAACAGATATTGAGAATCAGATTCAGCATTTAGAACAGAGAGGTGGTACTGTGCAGTGGCTTACACATTAATACAATTTAATTTAATTTTATGTAAGGAGATTACTGTGATGAGATAAAAGGGCGCAGAGTGCGGGGCTCTTTCCTCCACACTGCTATTTCCACTTTGCAAAAAGAAGACTTGAATTTCAGTTCAGAGCTGGCGCTGATCGGATCTCATCCTATGGAATCTGTTTTGTGCTTCCATGTTGCGCTGCAAAATGAAGAAGGACCGGTCCGCGCTCACGCCGAGCCATTCTGTTTATTTTTTTATTTTTTTTAAATCTTTTTATTTATGTCAACAACAATGAATACAGAAAGGAAGAACAGCTGCATTGAGATGGAATAGTCCAACCCCACCCATCAGGGCAACAATTATACAAAATTGAAACAATTATGCAAAGAAAACAAGGGGGCAATTACTTAAGTTTAATGCACCAAACATGTATAATTATCTCGATATATGGAAAGAACTGTCTTACATTTTTAAACAATTGAATATAATCTTTAATGCATTATATCTACAAACATAAATAAATATATATATATATATATATATATATATATATATATATATATATATATATAAAATACAGTATATATAAAAATGCACAGATATAAAAAAAAGCACAAGTAAAGCAAGGTAGATGCTTAAAACGATGCTGAATACACAATCGAACACAAAGCAAAATTAAATCTCCTATGATGACTCTCCTAGTAAATCTATTGAAAACTTCTGAGAATGCTAACACATCAACTCATATCACAGAATACCCCAGTTCACAAATTAGGAGAAATCAAACTACAAAAGACTGGAGTATAAATCTGGGTCCCATAAATATATCATGTCGTCTGTGTACAATGGCTTTAAACCGTGACATGTATCAAATAACTTGCCATAAATTAGCAGCCAGGTTCCCAATTTGCTTGTTAATTGTATTAGAAGGCTCTCCTCCTGAGCTCCAGGGTACGATTGCTAGGGATTGCCATCCACACATTTATAAATTTCTGACGCGTTTCGTCTGACTTATTTAGAGCTTTGCAAAAGTCTGTTCACACAGACAAAATGCATCAGCAGTTTATCTGAGATATAAATGGGAGAAGGTACTTTACAGACTTCTGCACACTTTGGAATTAACCTGATGAGAGCTGTGATATACTGAGCTGTGCCTACACAAGATGTTATTTATGTTGTGTGAAACCAGTTTGATGACTAAATCAATGTGCTTTGAGCACGTGGTATTATCATACAAACGCGTGGATGGTCAACCCTATCAACTCTTCCCCAGAGCTCAGAAGGAGACCGTTCCAATAGAATTAACTTTTGTAATATAGGTATTAAGAATCTGCAATGTCGTTATAAGAGTTAACACACACACAAGATTGTCAAAGACAAGCCCATCATGATTATTATAAGCCATAAATGGAACTAAACACAGTGTTTTAAGAGAAAAAAAGAGAAAATTGTAAATGAATGAAAGGGGTGGTTTTAAAATGATAGGAGGTTGGACTTGGATTGCACAGTGTGATTCTTCAGACTTTTACACCTTCCCGAAAAGCCAGATGCACTTCTAGTGTGCAAAGAGTAGGTGTGCATCTTAATATGTGCTGGGCAGACAATCTAGATGCAGGAGCTCAAAAAGAAAGCATTTTGAACTGCACTGTTAAGACAGGGACAGCAATATAAGAATACAGTAGGTTGGCGAGAGGGGCAGCAGTATAAGAGCACATAGTAGTAACAAGACAGGCAGCAATATAAAAGCACAGAGTAGGTTGGCGAGAGGAGCAATAGTATAAGAGCACATGCTAGTGATAAGACAAGAGCAGCAATGTAAAAGCACAGAACAGCATGGTGAGAGGGGCAGCAGTATACGAGTACATGGTAGTGATAAGACAAGGGCAGAAATATAAAATCACAGAGCATGATGGGGAGAGGGGCAGCAGTATAAGAGCGCATGATAGTGTTAAGACGGACAGCAATATAAAAGTACAGAGCAGGGGAGTGAGTGGAGCAACAGTATAAGAGCACATTGTAGTGATAAGATAGGGACAGTCTTATAAAAGCACATAGTAGGGTGGTGAGAGGGGCAGCAGTATAAAAGCACATGGTAGTGATAAGACGGGCAGCAATATAAGAACACAGAGTAGGTTGGTGAGAAAGGCAGCAGTATAAGAGCACATGGTAGTGATAAGAGAGGAGAAGCAACATAGGAGCACAGATCAGGGTTGTGAGAGTGGCAGCAGTATAAGAGCACATGGTAGTGATAAGACAGGGGAACCAATATAAAAGCACATAGCACGTTGGTGAAAGGGGCAGCAGTATAAGAGCACAGAGTAGGTTGGTGTGAAGAGCATCAATATAAGATCGAGGTAGGATGGGAAGTGGAAATGTAAAAGTACAGGGCATATTCAGCATCATGTGTGATCAGTCTTCCCCAAGCCCAATAATTAGAACAAGTACTGGCAGCAAATCGTCTCTTACATCCCATATGTCCTGAGCCCAGCAGAGTGCTTAATACTAATTACTTCTCCAACAAAACAGCTGTCTGTCTGCCACTTGAGACTGTATCTCCGCCCAGCTCTTTTCTGCATCTGTTTCTACTCGTTCCCTTCTCCTTAACCTGCAACCCCCCCCCCCCCCACACACATACACATCTCTGAAGCTTCACTTCTCTCCTTTGCCAGCTTCCGACCTTCCATGTCCACCATCTATCTCTCTTTCTCTGTGTCATCCATCTTCATCTTTTCCCTCCCCCTCTTCCTTTCTGCCGCTCCCACTCCTCCTGACAGCTGCAATACATAACGGAAAGCAACCTGTAAGCTTTAAAGCCTAGACAGAGATGGGGCTTAGGTACTTGCATCTTTCATTCAGTGTAGATGAAGGATTCCTCTCTCAGTGGCCAAACAGTTAATACGCCTCTCTCTCTCCCGTGTTCCCATCTTTTTTGTTTTGCTCTTTTGCACATACAGGGCCTAATTTATTAAGGAGCGTAACTGGTGATTTTTTGTGTATAAAGCGCACAATTACTCTTCGCATGCCCATAACTGGACTATAAGCCACAGAATGCAGCAGCTTACAGTTCACGTTAATGCGCAAAGGAAACGTACGACTTTAGGGAGGGAGCAGAGCGTGGACTGGGCGTTTGACTGTAGTCAATGTACAGTAAGTGTGTGCCAAGTGTGAGCGCACACAGCAGCGTCCGATTCAAGTTCTGGGCATCTCTAAGGTACTTGCTTTTCAGCCGTAAGTCTAAGTGCCGATCACTAGTGATGACAGCTGATTATGCTGCTAGGACATGTGTTTGCAATCAAGTGCAACTGTAAAAATGGATTTTATGTACAGTAGACATTAATTACATCCCAATAAATGTATTTCATGGGAAAAATAAAAAAAAAGCAACAACTTTCTTTTAATTGATTTGCCATTAGTGACCATATTATTAATAGGTGACATTAATTGAATAGTTTTTCTGAACGTTCTATTGTGAGTTTATATTCCTGATATGTGTTGGACGTACCCTGCAGTGTATTGTCTGTTACAGCTGAGCGGACCTAGACCCATATTGATCACCAGATGTATCTTCACATCTGCTCCTTGATGAATACGGACGTGCTTGTACCAGTTTCACATGCGCTTTTTTTTAAAAAGAAACGCACAATACATTTGTTTGCGTGCCTTAATAAATCAGGCCCATGTGGTCGTATGGCTATTTCCAGAATAAAATGACATTTTACAAAGGGCTGTGGATAACACACCTCACACTATCCGGTTTTACATTGTGCGGTTCAGTAAGTTGATACAAAGACATATTCACTGGGAGAATGTGGACATTATTATGTACAACTCTGGAGCCAGTTGTCAGAACCTACAGATCTGTATATTCATTAAAGGACACTTAAGAAGCTGTATAAATGTAGGGCTGCAACACAAATGACGTTTGAGGGGTTATGCACCGATTTTTGGGCTATGACTCTATAGCAGTGTTGGCTAACCTGTGACACTCCAGGTGTTGTGAAACTACAAGTCCCAGCATACCCTTCCAGCAATAAGCTGCTAAATATTGGCAAAGCATGCTGGGACCTGTAGTTTCACAACACCTGGAGCAGGGCCGGATTTACCACTAGGCAACCTAGGCAATTGCCTAGGTCCCAGCGGTCCCCAGAGGGCCTGCCCAGGGCCGACGGTGAGACCACCCTTTAAAAATGGGCCGCTACTTATGGGCCAGTGCTATATGCTTCCCCCCCGGGCTAAAGTCTGCCAGCCAGCCCCTAAATAGGGGTATATGTTATGCTAAAAAACTATAGTGCTATGGATTTTTTCAGGGAGGGGGCCCCAAACCATTATCTTGCCTAGGGCCCCATGAGGTCTAAATTTGACCTGGAGTGTCATAGGTTAGCCAACACTGCTCTATAGCATGCTTTAGTGCTGCAAGATTTAAGATACGGCATGAGCGCAATCTTTCTTCCTCTGATGGAATGAGGTGGACGGATCGGGGCTGATCCGAAGCTTAAAGGTGCAAGGAGACGATCAGTATTGCATCCACATCCAAGCCGTGGATGTTACAGTTGAGGGAGGGTCATTCCTGATTTACTGGGTGGTCGCAGAACCTCCTGTTTTCCCCTAAAAAACAACATACTACATGTGCTTAGAGGTGGCGAAAGTCAGACATCTGCCTATACATTCAAAGGAAAGTCTTTTTCACCAATCAGATGCACCTTATACAGGAAAGTACTTTATATATATGCACAAATACCAATGTAACAAAAACATTAAATGTAAATTTTGTGCATGTCTTATTTATTTTAAATCATGGGGACTGTCCAAAAGTGGTAGTAGACAAGACTGTTGAGTGAAATTTCTATTCTTGCTGCCATACGTATTTCCATCTGGCACTGTAAACGTGCAAATGGTCTGCAAATGGCAGAAAACGGACACTCGTTCATGTATGAGCAAAGCGGACGCATTTGAATAAAATTAAAAGGGATGCTTGTCCACGTAATTTGTGGTTAGCCAATGACTACGGAAATTACCCAACTGGTCGGGCACAGAAGTGCATTTGTTGTATACATGGCTACGTGACTCCTGGGATCAGTCAAGGTCATTGTTCTAAACCTCTTACCAGGATGCAATCATAAATCAAATAGAGAAATACATGGTATCATGGGGTGTTCTATAGCCTAATTTATCAGTGGAAAATATGGATACAGTTGGGATCGTTTATGACCTGAAAAAAAAAATAGAGCAATGAAAAAGCCGCCCTTGCTTGTTTTGTAATGTCATTGTACTTGACGTCGTGCACCCTGGAGTCTTTATTGGCACACACAGGTCTTAGCTGGGGAATTTTCAGATATGGATGTGCAAAGCTTTTTGCTCCTTGTGTAATTGAAAACCTCAAAAATAAAAGGATCCCTAAGAGAAGGCAATTTTGACCTAAAGGATAACCCCCCTTTTGTGGAATTTTTTACTTTTATTGTAGGAAACCTCTAAGAGTTTAATTTGCAGTTATATCCCCTATACTATTTGTAAGAGTTTTCTATAGCTTTATGGTAGCGTGTATATAGAAATGAAATGTCCAGCAGCTCCTGAAACCTTAGATGGGCTGGTTGTAGTGAGACCTTTCCCTCAGCCAATCACTCCACAGTATCAAGGACTCAGTACTGCCAGGCCACCAAAAATCACAGCAGCTTCAGGACAAGGTAAGTGCTATATACAATATGCTAGAGAATGTATATATAGAAAATGCCTACAGATAGGATAGGGGTTATATCATACCCCATTTGATTTTATCTACCAACAAATCCTGGAAGAGAGGTGAGGTGCGACAGCAAACGTGGAAGGGGCGCAGTGAATTTCGTCATTTTGGCCCCACAATGAAGCAATCGCTAAGAAGCAGGTAGGATTTTTGTTAGAGTGCCCTGCTCTCCTGGGAG
Source organism: Mixophyes fleayi (assembly GCF_038048845.1). NCBI lineage: Eukaryota > Metazoa > Chordata > Amphibia > Anura > Limnodynastidae > Mixophyes > Mixophyes fleayi. Next base: position 20,474,211 of record NC_134410.1, read on the forward strand.
TTTGGGATACCTACTCGGAATTTGGGATTCTCCTGGATATTCTGGGAGAGTGAGCAAGTATAGGTTACATTTGCAAATTAGACCCTTAGGGGTGCTGAATCAGGACTCTGTATTAAATATTTAGGAAATAGTCCTGTCTATAAAGAATAAGGAACGACTATAAAAATGTCTATTGGTGCAAAAAAATGCATGCAGGCCTCATATTCAAGAAACGAACAGGGAATCAGCTGAGCAAAACTGTCCTTCATTTGTGTGGCGGATTTCTGTGCCTATTGGGAGGATATTTAAACGCTGATATGCACAGCTTGTAATAAAAAGCCTTAAGAGAAGCTCTACTTTCAGAGGAATTCAGGTCAGTTGACATATGTAAGGGCGATGAAAATAAACAAATCTGACTCCGCAGTAGAATTCCCTATCGGTGGCGTTACCCTTTAAAACTAATAAACCAGAAACATTAAACTCACACATTGACTTTTCCCCCTCACTCCCTTGTGTTAAAGCAGGACAGCCAAGAGAGCAAATACTGCAAAGGACAATAATTCGCGAAACATTTTTTAATAAGTGGTGATAGGCCATACACAAGTAGACAGGAATTAGGCATAACTTTTAATGTGTCTATACAGAGAGCATGGCTTTGTTGCAGAATGACCCCTTTAAATACTGACACGTGAATAAATGATACAGGTTCTGTGGCTGATTGGAGTAAGTTTGTACATTACCAGGTATATATCCCATATTATATATGGTACCAGCTGCATGGCAATATAAAAGCTTAAATATTTCGATCAAAATATGAACCTCATGTTTTCATTTTGCTAGATACACACAGATATGCAATGTTAAGGATAAGCACTGACAACAACTGTCTTTTTGTGGTTTTTTTCCTCAATAATTTTTATTGAAAAGTTTTGCAACATATGGGATACAGAAAATAAAAGGGGGTTACATAAAGAAAAGGGGGCACACAGGGGGACCCCCTTGCGGAGGGGGGAAGGGAGTTGCTCAGGGAAGATCACAACATAAATTAGACCGTAATTAGTATAATTGCAAAAAACTAAAATGAGAGAGCATGTTAGAAAAACATGTTGATGTGCAGTGTGGTAATATGAACCTGTTTGGAAAAACCTTAGGATGGGGGCAACTAATCCTCTTGGGGAGGTTCAGGAGATGCTAAGAATAATTGAGAGGGAGAGGAGGAAGGGAAGTGTATTTTTGTTTGGCATACATATATGGGCACATATATTGCCATGCAGCTGGTACCATATATAATATGGGATATACCGAGCGCGGGCATGTTTCTTGTCTGGTTTTGTTTCAAATATTGCCTTATGTTGTCTTAGCAGCTGACCATCAAGCCTATGTAAGGCTCATTTGGGTGTGGCTCACTAGCCATCCCTAGCTAGATACAAGCCCCTGTACCTGGGAAGAGAGTGCACCTGATTATAACTGCTTTTTAATGGTGTTTAAAGCATATAGGTCAATGTAAGACCTGCATATAATGAGATGCCCTTGACACTGGGATGCAGGCTTACATTTTTTGATCAAAATATGAACTAATAATACCAGATGTTATCATTTTGCTAGATACACAAGACATGCAGTGTTAAGGGTAAATGCTGACAACTGTCTTTTTGTTTTGTATACATATATGGGCATTTATATTGCCTTGCAGCTAGTACCATATATAATATGGGATACACTGAGGGCAGGCATATTTCTTCTCTATTACCTTTTAAGTCAGCATCTAGTAATCATTGTTCTAAGCTATCCTGCAGATCATTATCTCCTTTTCAATTCCTCCCAGGATGGTAAATAAGTAATATCCCAAAACAGACCCCTCACATACTTGGTGATTCTGTTATACCTCAGGACATCTCAACTGGGTGACTGAGCATCTGGGATACGTTTGAACAAAGGGAAATAGGGACACAGTAAAATGTCATACTTACAGGAGTCATGTGTGGTATACAAATGATTGGTAACTTATGATATGTTTTGGTGGTAATATTATCTTTGTGGGACATTCTGCAAAGAAGTTAGGCCAGTGTAAATAAACCCTGACTTGAAAGTTGTTTTAAAAGTGGTCATAAAAATCTAATTTGCATTTACATGTACTGTCTAGATCTAAAATCACAGGAATGGGTGCTGTGTGTAGCATGTTTAAAATGTCCTGTAAATCAGGATCAGAACACTCACTTTGGGAGTCAATTACATATTGAGAAGTGTCCTATTATTCCTGTTCTCCCAGCAATTAGAAAACATGTTCATTTGTGAGTTTACCATTTTCTGTTGTTTATTCCTCTTTATTTTACCGAAAACTATTAAATTATATCTTTGTATTTCATTTTGTTAATTATTTTCCTCTTAAGCATTTTCCATATTAAATTACACTTAATAAGTTCAGGTCTCTGTGTTCTGATGAATTTATGTGCCAGACTTAACTTGTTTTTAGAGCACTTCATAGTTGAAACAGGGCAGATCATTTGGTTTATGATAACTCTGGGACAGAGGAGATCATTTGGCTTATTATAACTCTGAGGAAAGTATATTGCGATAAAGGGTCAGCTCTGCGCAAAAATACCTTAGTGGTGGCATAATTGGTAAGGGGGCAGGAGAATGTAGAAACAGGGGGGAGGTGGCTGGAGAAAATAGAGGGGGATTCAGAGAGCTGCATGCTGGAGAGAAGGGGAGATTTTCTTAACCATAAATATATGCTACATCATACTACAAGACATAAGTAATTAAATCTAACTATATAAAATAAATCAGTAATATATTCAAAAGAAGACTATTATTAGCAATAATAGCCTCTATTAAATGTGGGGGAAATTAGTAAGCTATTAATATGATTTTGGGGCTTGTGAGGAAATGGGTCTTTTTATTAAATGCTTAGCCCTTTACAAACTTATTAATTTAATGTTGGTACCGGTGGAAGTGGGGGTGGGGTAGGAGTTGGAATATATCTGTTTATTTAATGGGAATGTTATTAATTTACTATTGGTGCTGCTGGCGATGGGGGAAATATGTTGGCCTATTAAATGGGAATGCTATTAATGTAATGTTCCGGGTAGTGGGGGAAATACTGTAGATATACATAATACATTGGAATGCAATTAATGTAATGTTCCGGGTAGTGGGGGAAATACTGTAGATATACATAATACATTGGAATGCAATTAATGTAATGTTCGGGGTAGTGGGGGAAATAGATATACATAATACATGGAAATGCTATTAATGTCATGTTCTTGGTAGTCAGGGAAATAGATATACATAACAAATGGGAATGCTTTTTAATGTTGGGGTTGGCTGGGAGAGAGAAGACTTATTTTTTAAATGTAGATGCTATTAATTCAATGCTGTGGTGGTTAGGGGGTTAAGAGGTCTAATTATTAAACATGGGTGCTATTAATTTAATGTCAGGGCTGGTTGAGAGGGGGGGTTCTATATTGTTCACTGACTTCTCAACTTTCCAGGAGGTGAATAATAAGTATATATTTTCCAAACAGGAAGCCAGCATTCCAGGATCGAGGCAAGCAGTAACGGAGCTTAAGACACCAGCAGCAGTATCAGGTAGTGAAAACTAAAGGGGCAGGTAGGAGAGCGCAGCACAGTGTTGGGGAAGGTTTTGCGCTTGTAGATGGATAGGCATGTCCACACCATAGGATGTCTACGCCTCCCCAGCGATGCACATCTGCTGAGGGGCAGCATCTACTTCCACCAAGATGGGGGGGGGGGCACAGGTGTTCTCTCTTGCCCAGGGCATTAAATATGTATCTAGGACTCTGCCCAGTTGTTATACTGTGTAGTTTTGCCCATCCCTGTAAGTGTATCCCCAGTGAAGTACTTTGGCATTTGCATCTAGGCTTTATGAATGGATATGTTTTAAAGAGGAGTGTTTGAAATGTAAAAGTACATTGCAGATAGTAAACATGTATGATGGGGGCTGTAGTCCTTCCAGGATCCTCTGAGACAGTATCATACTTACCTACTTTATCCATCTTCTGGACAGATATGAATATTCATTAGTATTAATCTGTGAATAGCCCATGTACTGGCAGCAGCAGGTGACTACAGGAAGTCTCTTGATAGCCTCAGCATGATCACATGACAAGAGTGCCATAGGATATCAGTTTCTTGGCAATACTGGCTGGCAGCGGTAAGAGAAGCGGCCTCAGAGAAAGTTAGTCTTCACCTTCCAAGGAGCTTTATTAAATAGGAAAAAATTTCTAAATCTAGAGGCTTTCCCTATTGATAAGTCTAAGTTCCCTATCACACAATCATACTCATTAGGGTTAGTGATGCTCACTGACCACGGTTGACTGGTTTTGGTTTTGGATCTGGATTAGCTTTGTGTTTTGGGTTTGGTTTTGGTTTTGGCAAAATCATCCTTGTGTGTTTTGGTTTTGGATTTTTTTGAAAAAATATGCTAAAATCACATAATTTTGCTCTTTTTTTGTTCCTACATTCATCATCATCATCATCATCGACATTTATTTATATAGCGCCATTATTATTATTTGCAGTCAATTTTGACCACCTCACAGATCACAATATTATTTTCATACACTTTCGGACAAATACTGCAGCCACCTGGCTGGATGGTAAGCGACAGAGCAATGACACAAACACACAGCAGTTCCTAGCACATTTAGGAAACATTGGCACACAGCAGTGGCAGAAAAGAAAATGGGGGTCCGCCCACCCTCCCACTCCTCGCTATGTTGGATCTTGCAAAGGAATTCAAAACGCGAGATCCGAGATCCAATGACGTCACAATGACGTTTTGCCTCGTTTTCAATTCCGAGGGCTCGCGACAGTACCGAGCCAGCTCAGCTCGGTACTCGGATCCCCCTAAGTTCGGGTGTGTTCGGTTTTCAAGGAAACCGAGCCCGAGCATCTCTAATTAGGGTCCATTTTGTCAGAAGCCAATTCACTTACTAGTATGTTTTTGGACTGTGTGAGGACACAGAGAAAACCCACCAGAGTACCCTGGTTGGAATCAAACCCATGATCCATGAGCATCAACAAATAAATTCCCATTTTATATTTTTCAAGCGTCTAGGACAAGCAGATGTAAGTTCTGGGAAAAGTGTAAGTTGAGGGAAACATCTAAAATTACTCGATATTTGAAAAGTGTAAAACCAGGGAATGTGAAATGTGAATTAACTCACGGTATTATGCCATGCTGTACAATTTAGTATACAATAACACACTGAAACAGAACCATAAAGGTTCTGCTCAGGCCAAGTCTCCTTACCCTTAGTCTGTCTGCTCTATTTCTGTATTCTCTGAAGCTCCCTCCTCCCTTTCTTATCTCTGCCAACTGCTGCCCTCTAACTGCCTTTGTCTTTCCTTTTATATATCACAGCTTTCTCATCCTGTTATCACTGATGCACTCTTATCTCCCAGCTCTCTTCTGCAGCAGGTATCTCACTTCTCATCACCCCAACCAATAGTCCTGTGCCATCTCCCACTGCTCCCCATTGCCAGCTAAGAACATTTCTTTATACACCCACAATGCAATTCTCATATGTTCAAGAGACTCTAATCCTATACGTTTTTTCTGTTTCTTTTTGTCTAATTTATATAATATGGGATGAATGTATTAAAATACTCTAGTCTAGATGCAGAACTTTTCCCAGTGTCTATGATGGTGCCAGTTAGTCTGCTTACAGGGTTCATGGTTCAGTAAATTTGGCATTGTTCAATTGTCTTTACAATAACCTCTTTATCTTCTCCCAGAGCTCTCCTGTAAATTGTATGAATGATTATGTGTCACGACATGTCTCACCTGAGCATGTGTGACGCGTGGATGTGAAAGGGTTAATTAAAACAAAATAACCTGTCTAAAAATTATTACTGTTGAAACAGTCAATTCTGCCACCAATAAGATTTAGTTCAAGAAATGACACTCTTAGGAAGTCTTCAATTAATCTGTGACTTATGCCGCAATGCAATCATAACCTAAACTAATCTGGCATTTAAATTTGTTAAGAACACATAGACAGAACATTATTAATTGGGGTTTAGTAAGACAAATATAGTCACAATGCTTATTTTCTAAAAATAATATAAAAAAAAAAGCATAACAAATCGACATACATAATTATAAATGCAAAAGTTTTCTTAAAATAATACCAAAATGAAAACAGAAATAATCTTAGTACACTCATGTTATTCTGCTCTTTGGGGAAGGCTGGAAGAACCGAAAAATTAATTAGTAGAAAGTCTGAGAACCAGGAACTGGCAATTTGTAGCATATTTTCCTTTCTTTTAAACAGTCTTACTTTCCCACCAATGCCCTTTCTTCTGAAAGAAACCTATGGTTATTCTAGCCTGTTTTATGGCCCTTCCTGTCCAAAGATAATATTATACCCCTAAAGCAAGTTATGGTTTTCCACACATCTGCATAGGAAACATGATTATGCTATATTGACTACTTAGGAGGATGTAATCTCTATATCTTCCTTAGGAGACTTGTATTTACTGATGACATGCATGTGCTGAGTCTAGTGGTTACAGAATTTCACAGAAGCCGTCTCAAATTTGGATCATAAAAACATGTTTGGATGTAGTTTCCCTACAGTAAATATACCTGCACTCCTGTGGTCATTTCCAAAATAAGGAATCTTGCCAATCTTTTAAGCAACTGGGGATGAGGCATAAATCATATCTTACTGGCATTCTGTGACTACAGACTTCTCTAAATAAACCTTCCAGCTTGGTGACACAAACAGATATCAGCATACATTAACCCTTGGTATACTTACACACAGTGGGCCCGAGTCATTACGGTAAGTAAGGCAAAAAAAGGAGTAAATGTTCTCCGGGACAAACCATGTCACTATGCAAGGGGTGTAAATTAGTTTATTATTTTGCACATAAGTTAAATACTGGCTGTTTTTTCACCTTGCACACAAATAACTGATAGCTTTATTTTTACACTGAAACTTATAGTTGATCTAGGACATGTCCTACCCCAACTATAAATCTGTCCCCACATTTTAACTTTACCTCCCCCTCCAATGCAACATGGTTTTGCCCGGGTGCAAAGTTACTCCTTTTTTATGCTTTGCTCTCCTTAATGATCAAGGCCCAGTGACTTCATATGTTACCTGAAACAACTAATACTTCTGGGAGGGATCATGATGACATGAATACATAAATTCTCTAATTCCTGATGAGGCCATAGTCACGACAATATATAATACTCACAATACAGCTTGGAGGTTTTCCACAATGACTTTCTGGGGAGAAAAAATAGCAAAGTAAAATAAAATGTTAACTTAATACAAAAAAAAAAATATATATATATACTAATGTGAGCAAAGATAGGATTTGAAGCAGAATAGGGATAGGATGAACCTTTATTACTTCTTTCCCCCACCTCTTTAAATCCGTGTACTTCCTGACAGCTGCAGGGCTTATACATATGGGAAAGCCAGCACTGAAGCAGAATACTAAACAGATACTTGTCATTTTCATCCTTTGATTCTGAGTTTCAATGAATATCAATGTTCTTTTGTGAATGAGACTCTCTTATACAGCGAGATAGCTCTGCAATGCACAAGGCTGCCTCCCAGACAGAAAGATAGGTCTGAGATATGCAAAACTGACTTCCAGTAAGTCAGAATGAGGCTGTCAGGAACTGAACCTTCTGAGGCATCAAACCCTGTATTTGATGTTGCTGGACCATTGCCTTGTTTGTCTGCTGCTGAGACTGTTTTCTCAGCATTCCTTTTTTCTCTTGTCTGATTTTATGGTTTGTACCTCTTGTCTTTCTACTTCTACTATTAACTATTCACACCTCACCGCAGCATCACCCGGAGCAGAAGCAAGGAATACAAAACATGCAAGTAGGATTAGTGGGTTTGTAAATAACAGATTGATAAGTGTCTAAAGGTAGATTAAGGTACTGATGAAAAAGAAGTCTTCAGTCCGCATTTAAAAATGAAAGTTCTATATATACGTTCCATGTATCTAATACAGACAGATGGTAGAACAGTATGTTATACATAGTGTGACCGGATGGGCTTACCCAGTTTATCTGTGGTTTTACGGCTTATGTTGGGGTTCCCTTGTATGGTCAGTAACCTGCCACTACTGACCACTCCTGATGGAGTTACTCACCTTCCAGACCCCCACTGACTGTAAGTGCCAACTGGGCACCAGCTGTAGGAGAGTAGCTACTGCCACCACCAGGCTTCTTCACCGGTACCTGAAACCGCCTACTTCTAGGGGTTGTGCATAGTTGCTGCTGCTGATGACGACTAGCATCTAGTTACTTCTGATCGCTTAGTTTGGATCAGGATGTTGGGTTCCACACAGGACATCCAAGGAATGGATTAGAGTATAGCTATCTGTAGGTCACAGTGTTACAGCAGTGTGTTAGGAGTCATGTAGGATCTTGTAGGCAGCAGGTGTTTATTGCTCTTATAGAGTCCTTACAAGGACTGTTACATACCTGCCTGTGGTAGATGATCATCTCAGAAGTACAAGACGGTACACACATGCAATGGGCTCTAATGACCCTTTTCTGTATACATGTTGACAGGGAGTAAATCCAGCCCCTGGCCCTTTACCTAATCTGGTCTGGTTCACACAACTAGCAAGTGAATTAGCCTGTGTGGTTCTACACTTGTTAACATTACTTGCAGGGAGGTGTTCTCCCCTTCCCCCGTCCACACACCGCAAGGATGAAGTGGGGGGGGGGGGGGGGTCCAGTCCCTTCTCCGTGCTGAGACCACTAAGTCTGGGCTTGGGGATTTAATCTTCAAATCTCCCACCTAAAATACATCCAGGTGACCTGCTCCAGGGTCTAGCTCCCCACTCAATGTCCGGGAGTGTGGACTATCCTGCTTAAATCAGACAGTTGGGCGTTAAGGATTATGTACTATTGTTTCCAAAGACCATGAAACTAAACAAAGCTACCTGAAATATCAAGATAACGACAAGAATAGTTTAATTTTAAAGCAAATAAGAATATGTCAACACTTAAAGCTGCAATCCCAAAGAGAATGTTTATTTTAAGCATGAATCTGTCATTTTTCTTAGCTGTCCTTCTACAAATCATTATCTCCTTTTCAAAATCTCTCTGGAGGTTACAAACTATGGCTGTCAGTTACACAGACACAGTCTCACAACAGCTCTTAGTATGTCATGTGAAGGCAGATGGAGAAGGCAGAAAAAGGAGGATTTCATAGTACAGTCATGGCCAAAAGTTTTGAGAATGACACAAGTATTTCTTTTCACAAAGTTTGCTGCTTCAGTGTTATTAGACCTTTTGTCAGAAGTTGATGTGGTATACTGAAGCATGCATAAGTGTCAAAGGCTTTTATTGACAATTACATTAAGTTTATGCAAAAAATATTTGCAGTCTTCTTTTTGAGGACCTCTGCATTTCGGCCTGGCATGCTGTCAATCAACTTCTGGACCACATACTGACTGATGGCCGCCCCCATTCTTCCCCAATCAATGCTTGGCTTTGTCAGAAATTGTGGGGGTTTTTTGTCCACCGCCTCTTGAGGTTTGACCACGAGTTCTCAATGGGATTAAGGTCTGGGGAGTTTCCTGGCCATAGACCCAAAATGTTGATGTTTTGAACCCCCGAGACACTTAGTTTTCACTTTTGCCATATGGCAAGGTGCTCCATCATGCTGGAAAAGGCATTGTTAGTCACCAAACTGTTCTTGCATGGTTGAGAGAAGGTTCTCTTGGAGGATGTTTTGGTACCATTCTTTAATCATGGCTGTGTTCTTAGGGAAAATTGTGAGTGAGCCCACTCCCTTGGCTGAGAAGCAACCCCACACATGAATGGTCTCAGGATGCTTTACTGTTGGCATGTCACTGATAGTAGCGCTCACCTTTCCTTTTCCGGACGAGCGTTTTTCCAGATGCCCCAAACAATCTGAAAGGGGATTCATCCGGGAAAATGACTTTACCCCAGTCCTCAGCAGTCCAATCCGTGTACCTTATGCAGAATATCAGTCCCTGATGTTTTTCCTGGAGAGATGTGGATTCTTTGCTGGCCTTCTTGACACCAGGCCATCCTCCAAAAGTCTTCACCTCACTGTGCTTGTAGATGTACTCACACCTGCCTGCTGCCATTCCTGAGTAAGCTCTATGCTGATGGTGCCCCAATCCCGTAGCTGAATCAACTTTAGGAGACGGTCCTGGCACTTGCTGGACGTTTTTGGGTGACCTGAAGCCTTCTTCACAACTATTAAACCTCTCTCCTTGAAGTTCTTGATGATCCGATAAATGGTTGATTTAGGTGCAATCTTACTAGCACCAATATCCTTGCCTGTGAAGCCCTTTTAGTGCAAAGCAATGATGACTGCACGTGTTTCCTTGCAGGAAACCATGGTTAACAGAGGAAGAACAATAATTTCAAATACCGCCCTCCATTTAAAGCTTTCAGTCTGTTATTCTAATGCAATCAGCATGACAGAGTGATCTCCAGCCTTGTCCTTGTCAACACCCTCACCTGTGTTAACAAGACAATCACTGACCTAATGTCAGCTGGTCCTTATGTGGCAGGGCTGAAATGCAGAGAAAATGTTGTTTTTGAGATAAAGTTCATTGTCATGGCAAAGAGGGACTTTGAAATTAATTGCAATTCATCTGATCACTCATTATGACATTCTGGAGTATATACAAATTGTCATCATAAAAACTGAGGCAGCAGATTTTGCGAAAAATAATATTTGTGTCATTCTCAAAACTTTTGGCCATAACTGTACACACCAGACAGGGTTCAGAAGGGCTTTCCAAAGCCTCTGTGTTCCCCACATCATGTGCTGTGTGACTGTGGTTGCCATGATAGTCCATAACACTGTGCAGAATTCTAAATCATTATTAGCAGCCTGAAGAAACAAACCAAGGAAAAATAATAGTAATAATTACAGCCTTCCACAGTGATTTATGTTATGGGATTGTTGCTTTAAGAGTGTATCATTTTGGTCATTTGAAATTTCAGCACATATAATGTTCTGGCCTCTCATGTCTCTTAAATATCTGCGGCTCTTCTCTTTTATTATTACTGCTCCGAGCACGGGACATTGTCTAATGATTTTCTCCTGGACGCAGCATAAATGTGGATTAATTAGCCCCTTGTGGCTGGAGCGGGTTTTATTAGCTTTTCACATAAGTATTTCCAGCTGCTGTACATCAACCTCTAATTAACTATTGATCTGATTACAATAAATGTTTCAATCAATGATAATCTATGTTCTCCTCACAAAAGCTCTTGTATCTGTCTATGTACCTGTACTAAGATGCTGTCGTCAGGACTCCCAGATTACATTGCTGCATTGTACAAAGTCACTTTCCTGGACATATTGGACAAACTCCACGCTAGCTGCTAGCTTCATTGTCCGTTTACCCGGTATACATTGTACCTGATCAGTTTTCCCTCCTGACGAATGCAGAATGTATTGATTACTATGATTGCCGAAAGGTCCAAATCTGTATTAAAACAATAGCAACCAGGGGAGGGGCTGGCAAATTTTAGCCCGGGGGGACTCAGCAGCCTGTTAGGAACATTTTAAAGGGAAAAAGATGGCCCAGTGTCCCAGAACAAGATAGCCCACTTTGGGACCAGCCCAGCCTGCCCCTGATAGCAACTAATCAGACTCCAGCTTTTAAATCTCAACAGTTCCGATTTTGATGGGACTGTTCAATTTCACAATAATAAGGCTGTTTTTAAGCCAGATATGGGCCTGGTTTGGGTGGATTTTGGTGGATCTGGGTGTTTTTTAGGCAGATCACGGGATGATCTTATTTATATCCTGATTTTGCTTTTTAAAATGCTGTGAGGTATTTTTTGTTTGCTTGTCAAGTTAAACAATAAGAGTAATTGAAGTAATTTACTGGGGGCGTGGCCAAGTGGATCATGTCATTTGGCCCAGCCCCCCCAAACTGACATAACTATTTTAGCCTATTGAAACCGGGGTCGGGCCACGATGACGCGTGATTTGCGTTGATAAGCTCTCCCACAACCACTTAACTAACTAAGTGCCCAGGATCCGGGAGGTTCAAAGTGGTTCAAAGAATAAAGCAATTTTAAGTTTTTCTGAGATGACGTTAACAGAACATCAAACATTGAATTAAATTAACTCCTGAGAGTGTCCACCTCCAACTCCGCATTATAACTCCTTTGCAGATGTGTAACAGCCTCTATATGAATAGATTTATATATCCAACTTGGTTATAAAATCACTACATATTGTTTTTACTGTAGACTAAGGCATTAATTAGATGTTAAAAACACTGCAAATAAACAGTTAGTTGCTCTCTGTTCTTGTTATGTCACAAAGGAGAATAAGTAAACTTGGCAATGCTTTGAATATGTTTGATGATGATGATGATGATGATGATATAACGATAGTGACCATGCTTTATAAGAATGAGTGCTTATTCTTAATTGTTCATTTGGCACACACATTCACAGGATGAAAACAGAATAACTCTATCATATTTGTATGGTTTTTCTACAAGTCCAACAATACATTAAATTTATATAGAAAAACTTAAAGGTGGCATTGGAACGCCTCTTGTCAGCTGACCTCTGCTTCAGGACCTTTACAGAAAATAAAACATTGACCCAGGGGCGGAACTATCGGACTGTGGGCACCAGTGCAGGGAAGTGGGGAGGAACAAACCGGGGCCCACAGATCACTAGTTCCCCATGCAACAGGCCCCATTATCTCCATGGGCCCCAATGCAATGCACCTGTTGCACCAATGATAGTCCCGCCACTGCATTGAACTTCACTCATCTGCATCACAAATGTACAAAACTGAAGTTGCACAGTGCAGTTATTATTTTTCACCACAAGATGGCAGCATTTCACAGTGCTCACTGTACAGTTCTCCGCATCTGCAGTATGCTGGCGTTATATAGCTCAGTCCTCTATACATCATAGATAGCTCTGTATCAAGCATGTGCCTATTTTTAGCTGGTCTAGGCAACAAAGAAAGACAATGAGTTCTACACTTGCACCAGAAGAGACAGCTTCGTACCCACCTGACTTGACTGGGAGCTGGTGAGGGCAGATGGAGACGTTTGCAGATGAGCAGGCTTGAGAGAAATGCAATAGATTTGGGAGACGCAGAGGTGCCCCCTTCCTTCTCCTGCCCCATAAAATGCTCTCAGGACATCACTCAATGTCATGTGCAGGGCAGGGAGAGATACTGTCTCTGTCCCGTCTTATTTGATGTCACACAACTGTTTCTGTCTGACAGTAAAAGGGTCCTGTGTGCGGCCAACCCCCCAGCGCTATTTAAATTGCGTTAATTGCAATAAATTATTTCACCGCCCATTACAGAGAATCAGAAATAAAACAATCTTGTTATGCCAGATCATTAATTAGGAACTCTGCTTTATTGCCGCCTGATAGCCCTGGAGGGCTGAATTACTTGTTACAGCTTATTACAGTTAATTGTGTGTCTGGCTGTGCAGGGGTTAATTCTCCAAGATATTTTGCAGGGGTCTCTCATAGGCCAGATAAAAATAGAGGATAGGTCCCATAACACAGCCACTGACTTCAACTTGAAGCAGAAGAGCAACATCTGTTTCTCCCAAGAACCTACAGAGAAGAGGGGGCCATGGTACTGTACCCCTGTGTGAGCATCCCAGACAGATGGTAAGAAATAAGTGACTGTATCCTGATGTAAACTGAAGTGAGGGGGGGAGGAGAGAAGGCAGAGAGACGGAGGAGAGAGGCTGGAGACAGAGGGGAGGAGAGAGCGGAATCTGAGAGAGGAGAGCCAGGCAAGAAGCAGATGTGAGATAGATCTAACAGTAGAGACAGAATGCTCAGGTCAGAGAGCCAGACTTGGCTAGAGGGAGACACATACTTAGCCCAAGACAGACAGTACAGGTGAGAGAGACAGACTTAGCTGGAGAGAGACAGCACAGGTGAGGGAGACATTCTTGCACAGGTGGGAGAGACAGACTTAGCTGAATAGAGACAGCACAGGTGAGAGAGACAGACTAAGTTGGAGGGCAACAGACTGCACAGATGAGAGAGGCAGAGTTGGCTGGAGAGAGAGAGAGAGAGAGAGAGAGAGAGAGAGAGAGAGAGAGAGAGAGCACAAGTAAAAAAAAGTCAAACTTAGCAGGAGAGGGAGTCAGCTATAGCTTAGGAGAAACAGACTTAGCTGGAGAGAGACCGCAAAGGGGAAAGAGTCATACTTAGCTGGAGAGGGACAGAGCTAGGGTAAGAGAGGCAGACAGAGCAGAAGAAAGACAAAACTTGAAGGTGAAAAAGGCAAACATAGGAAAAAAAGAACAGCTGAGTGAGACAGACTGAGTTGGGGAGAGAGACAGCACAGGTGAAAGAGTCATATTTAGTTGGGAGACAGTGAGCAAGGGTAAGAGAGGTAGAGTTAGGTGGAGGAACAGAGAGCACAAGGGAGAAGGATAGATTTAGCTAGAGAGAGACATACTTAGCCCTAGACAGACAGAGAGCACAAGTGAGAGAGAGAGACTTAAAAGGAAAGAGAGTGCTTAGGAGAGACAAACATAATTAGCAGAAGAAAGATAGAGAACCCAAGTTGGCGAGAAAGACTTAGCAGAAGAGAGACAGCACAGGTGAAAGAGACATATTAAGTTGGAGGGCAACAGAGAGGCAGAGTTAGCTGGAGAGAGACAGAGCTAGGGTAAGAGAGGCAGACATAGAACAATAAAGACAAAAAGATATATTTACTAAACTGCGGGTTTGAAAAAGTGGAGATGTTGCCTATAGCAACCAATCAGATTCTAGTTATCATTTATTTAGTACATTCTACAAAATGACAGCTAGAATCTGATTGGTTGCTATAGGCAACTTCTCCACTTTTTCAAACCCACAGTTTAGTAAATATATCCCAAAAAGTCTAAGAGTAAAAGGCAAATGTAGTAGAAAAAAAGCACAGGTGAGTGAGACAGAGTTTGCTGGAGAGATAAAGCACAGGTGAAAGAGACATATAAAGTTGGTAGGAGACAGTCAGCAAGGGTAAGAGAGGTAGAGTTAGCTGGAGGAACAGAGCACAGGTGGGAAAGACAGACATAGCTAGAGACAGAGAGCATAGGTGACAGAGACAGACTTAGAAGGAAATATAGTGATTAGATAGGTCAAAGAGATGAGACAGCAGAACGTGCGAGACAGACGTACCAATGAGACAATAAGACAGCAAGTGAAAGACAGAACCAGTGAGAAATACACACAGATCAGGAAAGACATACGAGATAGCTAGAAGCAGAGATGTACAGAAGAGACAGACATGAGAGTAAGAAGAGACAGACAAGCAGAGCTCTGTCATGACAATTACATTTTTTAATTGAGATGTGAGAAGGGGAATGATAATGAGATGTGTCATACATATGTCCGGGAATGAGAGGATGGTGGACATTTACAGAGTCAGACATGTGTTCTCATATTACCCTATATAATATTATTTATATTATCATCACCATCTATTGTCTTCTATAAATAGCACCAACATACTACGTAGCGCCTTTGTCACGGCCAAAGAACTTCAAACAGGTTTATGATGTTTGGCGTTACTGATGACAATAACCTAAGTGAAGCTAAACTAAATATCTGTAAAGTGAAATCAAGATATTGGTCATTCTACTACTAACCCATCAACTTATACACCCAGGTTTCCACCAGGCTGGTTACACTCTAACATTGTAACCACACCAAAGACCTTTCTTTCAGTACTTTTAGCCGCCATCTGACTGACAATTCTTTCTCCCCAAGTGCGTTATGTTACAAACTACGGGCCTGATTCATTAAGGATCTTAACTTGAGAAACTTCTTATTTCAGTCTCCTGGACAAAACCATGTTACAATGCAAGGGGTGCAAATTAGTATTCTGTTTTGCACATAAGTTAAATACTGACTGTTTTTTCTTGTATCACACAAATACTTGATAGCTTATTTGTACACTGAAATTTAAAGTTGATATTTGTGTGCTACATAAAAAAACAGTCAGTATTTAACCTATGTGCAAAACAGAAAACTAATTTGCACCCCTTGCATTGTAACATGGTTTTGTCCAGGAGACTGAAATAAGAAGTTTCTCAAGTTAGGATCATTAATGAATCAGGCCCTACATTATTAAAGTGGGCCATCGCCTACATACAGTGGAGGCAGCCATTTTGTGCCTCATGGCTTAGTGATGTCACTAGTTTCTATGAAATCGTTAGACTAACTATTGGTCCAGCCCACAAAATGTCTGCCTTCACTGTGATTAGGAGACGGATATAGGTAAAGATTCTCCTGTTACGTTTATGGGACCAGTGTGGATAAATCATTTGTCATTTTATTTGCCACTATTGTAAGGCCAATTCCAGGGTAGAAACTTTGGTAAAAAAAAATATATATAACACAGCCACCTCCGGAAATGATGGCACCGAGCCTTTCCTCTCATTGCTTGTTATCGTCTCAGTATATTCCCTCAGGGAAGCCCCGGTTTAAGAAATGATGAAGATACGTCAGCTCAGTTACTGTCTCATCTCTCTAATCCCAAATGCTCATTCGCTCTGTCTCTCTTTCTGCCGCTCTATTCCCAGTCATATCCTTCTTCATATTTTCCTCCTACGGTCTCCCCTCTGTAGGACTCTCTCTTTCCATCTTTCCCCTTTCTCCTATTTCCTTGTCTCTCTTCCTTTCCCTCACACTCCTCTTCCCTCTATATTCTGTTCCATGCCCCGCCGCCTGCAGCATTACTGCCCCCCCCTTCCTTCCTCACTGTCTCTTTCCCTCAGAATCAAGTCAGTTTTATTGGCAGACCGTACATTTCAGTGATGCCAAACAATATCTGCAGCAGAACAGGGTGTATCGCTGGTTTGCCAGACAACGTGGAACGACACCGTCTTTGCAGCAGTAGTTTTTACCTTAGATAAACGCAGGGTTTTCCACTCCATCACAAACATAAATGTCTAAGGGGGAATCTTCTTTAAACGTGGAGGAATCTAAAAATGTTCTGAAAAAATGTAATTAATGGAACGACCATACAAGTTTACACTGTAGTCTATTAAAAAATTCTTTGTTTTAGGAAGTAAAAATGAATATTATTTTGCTTTTTTAATCTATTTAATCCTTTATTTCCCCCCAAGCATTCTTAAGAATATGTATTATATAAACATTTTTATAGTTGAATAAATATTTTTCTAGGTGTTCTCTTCATACTGGCTAATTTATTTTCCCATTATGTAGTGCTATATTATATGTATTCAGTTGGGAAAAAAAATATGTGAAAAAACGAGTGCGTGTCGTGTGTCCTATATAGGTGACAATTTATGGTGGCACTAACTAAATCACAGCCACCTTTTAGTTACTACCATAAGAAGAGGTGGAAAAATTGTGGTTTTTTTTTTAACATTATTGAATAAAGAATTCAAGGGACAATCAAAAGAAGTCCAATTCTCCTTTATAGACTATCCCACTAAATGTCATATATAGCAATTGTAAGATACATAGATAGATACATACATAGATAGCTGATAGATAGCCTTGTTTCCATTGTCATTTGGTGGTCAGTGTTACAGTGTGGAGAGCAGGGTGATGGGCATTATAAAAGTAAAGATATATAGGCTGCCTGGCATCCCCATCTCAACTATACTGCTATATTACTGCTGTATTATGTATATTGTGTATTGTATATGCATTTTCATGTTACAGTTGCACGGTTCTTAAATGTCACCAGGTGGCTCCATGGGGTTAATTTAACATGTTCTCTAAAGAAGCTGTTGTCACCTGGGGTTATCCGAGCCTCCATGGGGTTAGTTTAACATGTTCTCTAAAGAAGCTGTTGTCACCTGGGGTTATCCGAGCCTCCATGGGGTTAGTTTAACATGTTCTCTAAAGAAGCTGTTGTCACCTGGGGTTATCCGAGCTTCCATGGGGTTAGTTTAACATGTTCTCTAAAGAAGCTGTTGTCACCTGGGGTTATCCGAGCCTCCATGGGGTTAGTTTAACATGTTCTCTAAAGAAGCTGTTGTCACCTGGGGTTATCCGAGCCTCCATGGGGTTCGTTTAACATGTTCTCTAAAGAAGCTGTTGTCACCTGGGGTTATCCGAGCCTCCATGGGGTTAGTTTAACATGTTCTCTAAAGAAGCTGTTGTCACCTGGGGTTATCCAAGCTTTAGCTAATAAGGGTGCCAGATGTTCTGTGTCGATCCCAGGACCATGTTTCCTAGAAAAGACTACATAGGGTTGAACAGGGGTGGGCCAGGGTTAATGTCACTCATGGTCATTGTGCGGGCATATTTCTGTCCAGCTAGACTGCCCAGAGCCATGCACCACAGGTTGCCCACCATTACCTGAGAGCTGGGGGGAAGACCAGCGGTCGGCTCCTATGATAAGCAGGCACCAGTCTTGTGCAGGAGAGTTATCAAAGACCTGACCCACTGAAGCCACACCACTGTGAGAACTAAGAAGGGCATAAAAGACAGCATTTCCCCATGAATATTGGCTCTTGGTAGGACAGTTGTGACTAGGGGTTATGGTTCCTGTTGGACTGTTCGATTGTGCTGGTACTAGATTTCTGGAAGCCTCTGTGGAGCAGGGTGACATTGGATTGTGTCTCTACGAAGCAGGTACAGGAGCAGAAGAACACGGCACAGCATCGTGGACAGCGCCATCGGTAAGCAGTGACTAACGCTCCTTCTGGGTATGGTAGTGTGTTGGACTTGGGGTGGTGACTCACTGGATATAAGTTATGTGTCAACATGGTGCAACTCACATTATTTTTTATGCTTTTAAATTAATAATGGTATTAACTTTCTGCAATATACACCGATTAGCCACAACATTAAAACCACTGACAAATTAAGTGAATAACATTAATTATATAATTACAATGGCACCTGTCAAGGGGTCGGATATATGAGGCAGAAAGTGAACAGTCAGATCTTGAAGTTGGTGTGTTGGAAGCAGGAAAAATGGGCAAGTGTAAGGATCTGAGCGACTTTGACAGGGGCTAAATTGGGATGGCTAGATGACTGGATCAGAGAATCTCCTAAACGACAGGGCTCATGGGGTGTTCCCGGTATGCAGTGGTTAGTTCCTATCAAAAGTGGTCCAAAGAAGAACAACTGATGAACTGGTAAAGGGGTCATGGGTCCAATCCCACAGAAGAGCTACTTTAGCACAAATTGCTGAAAAAGTTAATGTTGGCTATGATAGAAATTTGTCAGAACACACAGAGCATCACAACTTGCTGCACATGGGGTTGAGTAGCCGCAGACCTGTCAGAGTGCCCATGCTGACCCCTGTCCTCCACCAAAAGCTTCTACAATGGGCACGTGTGCGCAGAACTGGACTATGGAGCAATGCTAGAAGGTGGCCTGGACTGATGGATCATGTTCTCTTATACATCATGTGGACGGCCGTGTGGCCGTGTTTGCGTTGTTTACCTGGAGAAGTGATAGCACCAAAATGCACGATGGGAAGAAGGCAAGCTGGCAGAGGCAGTGTGCCAGCATCAGGCTAGACAGGTTCTCTTAGAGACAACCAACCCTGCTCTGAAAAATGTAGTGGCTCATCCTGGTGCCCTGGGCTATGGGGGCTGGGGTAATGGAAAAGATTGAGACCCTTAAAGTGGCTTCTTTGCCATCCCAGTATTGTGGACCAAGGTCCATAAAAAAGAAAACTTTACTGTATTATGAACTAAAATCTTCTCCTTTCATGCTTCATTGCACTATAATGGGAAATTATTCTAGCTTTTAACCCAATGGGAAATTCATCTGGTTAGCTGCTAAGTGAAATCCCACTGAATTCAGATCAAGTCATTCAGCAGTGAGGATTCATAATGTGTTTGTCACATTGGATTATAAAGACACAAGAATTTCCCATTATATTATAATGAAAATAGAAGATTGTATTTGATAATAAAGTGGTGTCATTGAAGCACTTTATAATTAAGTACACATCTTAATCCGTTCTATTAGATAGCAAATATATAAAACAACAGTATTACATTATGTACTAAATACAAAGGCAATACTGAAAAATTACAAATAATCCAACAAAAGCAGCAAACTAGCAAAAAAAAAAGCAACAAAATGAAAATGTTTTCTGCCAGCAATTCCTGCAATAATATTCAAGTACATTGACACCAAGGAAAGCTAAGGTCTGAAACCATTGAACCTTTACAATATGACAGCAATATATTCACTACAGGGGATAAAGACGGCCTAATCTATTGGAACAGATGATGTTTTTTCCCTTGTTCTGTATAAAAGAAAAGTGAAGTCACAAATAATAGCACTACTAAAAACCTAATAACAAATCCACACATGTATAGTTTCTTAGCCCTGTGCTGAACAACGGCTAAGGGGTTTATGTATCAAACCTTACAAAAAAGGAAAAGTGGAACCAATAAGATTCTAACTATCATTTATCTAGTGCATTCTAGAACATGATAGCTCGATTCTGATTGGATGCTATACTCAACATCTCCACTTTTCCTTTTTGGAAGGTTTTGATACATCTATTCCTAAACGTATTATTTCCACCTCTGACCTACAATAACTTGAAAGACAAATTGAAGTGCTTGTGTTATTGTTGCAGGCTGTCACCGTAGAAGACATTCTCCTTACCGGCGATTAAAGGAGCCTCTGGACCGTCATCCATCCTGTATATTTGAAGAATATATTTTGCTGAAAGGAAAGAAGAGTAGGCTTTGAAGCAACAACTTTGGTGTACCCTAGATGGCTACTTTTGCTCCGTGACATTAGTTAAGCGGTTACTGTCTACCTTCATGTTCCTCTAAGCCGTCGACCAAGAAAGGGGCTTTGCAACAATAGGAAGTAGCTTGAACTGTGAATTTACGCTTGGCTTTGAACTGTTGAATATCCTCAAAGAATATTGTGAATTGTATTGAACTTTTCATTGTGCCTGAAAGAATGAAACCACTAGAGTTGATGGGAAAATCTTATTTGATATTTTGAGTGGTACCTATGAAAGTATAAGAAGAAAGATTTCTCCATTCCAAAAGAACTTTCTGTAGCGGAATTTTCATTTCTCTCTGTCTAATTCACTTTTATTTACCACCACTTTTATCATCATGATCGTAAAATGTAGTGGAAGACCGTTATCCGTGTCCTCTCACTGTCTTTCTTTGTGAATATGGCTAATGTTTCATTATTTTAGTGTTTATTATTCCCCACTAGAGACCTTTTCGGTTTAAATTAGCAACAGTTGATCACTAAATTCAATTTTATTAGATTTATTTGTCAAAAAAAGAACACGAGATATGGACCTTCATATCTGTTTTTTTTTTGTGTTTGTAAATAGAAATCGCGTGTAATGTTGTGGTAGAGATTATTATTAGCCGTCTTTTCTTAATGAATAACCTTGTTGCTGTTGTTATCTTTTCTGTTTGCCAAACCTCCCAACAATTCTCCTTTGTGAAACGGAACGCTAACTGTGAAGGGGGAGTGGCCAGCTTGGGACGTGGTCATGCCGCTAGGATCGTGCCACACCCCCTGTTTCCCGTGACGGTGAGCGGGATAGACTTCCCAACACTCCAGCAGTCGAGACAAAAGTTATGGCTGTTGAGACAATGAGACAGTCCCATAGAATCGGGATAGTCCCGTCTATATCAGGACAGTTGGGTGGTACGGTTTGCTGGCAGAGAACATCCGTACAGCAGACACAAGCATCAAGGTTAATGAGGGTGGAAAAAACTATAAGAGCCTAAGCACTAGATTTACTAAACTGCACGTTTGAAAAAGTGGAGATGTTGCCTATAGCAACCAATCAGATTCTAGCTGTCATTTATTTAGTACATTCTACAAGATGAGAGCTAGAATCTGATTGGTTGCTATAGGCAACATCTCCACTTTTTCAAACCCGCAGTTTAGTAAATCTAGCCCTAAAGACTTAAACAAATTGGATGGATTGGGATGGCCAATGACAGATCTTTTTTCACTCGGCTGTCTGTGCTGGTGGTGTCCAGCTCCATTCCAGTAATTTCAGGGGCCCCTGGTAGGTACCCCTTACCAAAGACGTGTATGGGGCTTTTCCAGAGATAGACATGCAAAATTTGTCATCCCACAAATATACAAACAATGTTATGGAATTCCTCTCCCAATACTCGTTCTGAAACTCAGAAACTGATCATTTGCAGTAACACACACAGACACATAGAGCACACACACACAGACACGTTACACGTGTTGATTTAATGAGTTTGTCTTAGACGACGGTTGTGTTAATTGGCAATGCAATTACCTCTTTCCAGCTAATAAATGTATTCCATGGCTCACCCTCCAAGCATCTCACTCCCTCGGGATTTAACTAATAAGCTGTCAAACATCAAACTGAGTTTCGTATCAGGTAAACACAGTAATTCATTCCCGTCTGTTATGCAGAGCGTTGCAGGCGTGCTGTGCAGAGCATTACATACAGTATGATGACTAGACAAAGTATCCCCCCCCCACCCCTGGCATTTTTTATATTGTATCTTCTTACATCCTGTAACCAGATTTGGTTAATTGAGAATGAGTTACCACTGATTAACACAAAATTCCCCTAATGTC
This sequence comes from Mixophyes fleayi, assembly GCF_038048845.1. Classification (NCBI taxonomy): domain Eukaryota; kingdom Metazoa; phylum Chordata; class Amphibia; order Anura; family Limnodynastidae; genus Mixophyes; species Mixophyes fleayi. Next base: position 20,496,754 of record NC_134410.1, read on the forward strand.
ATATACTCCGCCCCCCCCCCCCCTCCTCCAACCCCCAAAAAAACCCTCTTTTTAAACCTTTTGCTGAGCTCCATCTAAATAAACTCTGGGGCAGTACATTTTCCTTAGAGGTTACCTAATTAGTTAATTTCAGCCACGTTTAGGGGTGATCCTTTTCTTTGCGGAAGATCTTACAACCATTTTCCCAAAAACACTATCTACGAGCTGGTGGAAACCATGTTCCGTCTTAAACTTCTAATGGAACACACTGACTATTTGCCCTTCAACAGATGTTTATAAGTGTAAAGTAAAGTGTCAGATGCAATGAAGGCAGTGCCATCCTCTCGCTCTCATGACTACATTAAGCCATAGATGAGGCTATATTATATATATATATATATATATATATATATATATATATATATATATAGCATAAAAGTTGAATTTAGTAAAAGTTTTGTGCCTCTTCAGATTATTTGGAAAGCACCAGTCAGGGAAAATATATCACAGATTTCAAACACTTATTATCCCCCAAAGCACTGTCACGTTCTTCATAAAGAGATGAAGACAATGGGGAACAACTGTTAAAGCATCTAGAGCAGAGGAGCCTCTAAACCTGAGCATCCACTTTCTGGGGAAGCCAAAAGGCCTATAAAAGCCTAAGGCAGGGTGACAGTCTTCTATGTCATGAATAGGAGAAGTTGTCCCTGAAACAACAGCCATCCGGTTACTTCATCAATCTACAAACCATTGTTGAAGAAAACTCATATGATGTCTCACCTGCTTGTCAGAAAGCATGGGGGAGACCCTCACATGGGGCATGTGAGAGAAATGTTGCAAGGCAGGGGGCATATGTGAGTAAAGATGGTGGGCTGGGGGCATGTGTGAGTAAAGCTGGTGGGCTGGGAGCATGTGTGAGTAAATCTGGTGAGCTGGGGGCATATGTGAGTAAAGATGGTGGGCTGGGAGCATGTGTGAGTAAATCTGGTGGGCTAGGGGCATGTGTGAGTAAATCTGGTGGGCTGGGAGCATGTGTGAGTATAGCTGGTGGGCTGTGGGCATGTGTGAGTAAAGCTGGTGGGCTGGGCACATGTGTGAGTAAAGCTGGTGGGCTGGGGACATGTGTGAGTAAATCTGGGGGACTGGGGACATGTGTGAGTAAAGCTGGTGGGCAGGGGGCATGTGTGAGTAAAGCTGGTGGGCTGGGGACATGTGTGAGTAAAGCTGGTGGGCAGGGGGCATGTGTGAGTAAAGCTTATGGGCTGGGGGCATGTGTGAGTAAATCTGGTGGGCAGGGGGTATGTGTAAATAAAGCTTATGGGCTAGGGGCATGTGTGAGTAAAGCTGGTGGGCAGGGGGGCATGAGTGAGTAAAGCTGGTGGGCAGGGGGCATGTGTGAATAAAGCTGGTGGGCAGGGGGCATGTGTGAGTAAAGCTGGTGGCCTGGGGGCATGTGTGAGTAAATCTGGTGGACAGGTGTTTGATATTGGCGTGACTTGGCTTAATGATCAGTGTGTATCAGGCGTGTAATACCATTGTAACGTGTATAGTGATCAGTGTGTATATTGTAAGTAAATAGAGTGTCTGTTGATGGCTCATTTAACAAGTTATTTTTGCTTTGTTCAAAAATGTAACATTTGGAAGCACCCTTCTAGAAACCATTACCTACCCCTGTTCTACAGGCTGTGGAGTCTTTGGAGATACGATTCATATGTGGTGGTCATATAAATATATTCCAGGATTATGGAATATAGTCTTTAGGGACATATCTCAAACACTGCAAATCAGTATCCCACTCAATCCCTGATCAACATTCCTGCACAACGGAGTAAAAGATCTCCCAAATGCCGCCTACCGTTTGGCAGCTGGGTCACCTGATTTTGCATGGCTAAGAACTGGAAAAATAGAAATTCTTACTTCAACTGAAATAAAAACAAAATATTCTTACATATAATTCTTATATATATTCTTATAAAATGTACTTTCTCACATGGAACCCTTAAATCTGACCCCAAGTCCCTTCTTGTGCATCATCCCATACTAGATGTTTATTGTACTATGTCTCCTGCGGCTTTTCCTTTTGTTCTAACTTTTCGCTTCCTTTATTTGTCAGTTTTTCTTATTCTGATAAAATTCAATAAAAGTTAAAGCCTTAAAACAACAATTTGTCCTGAGTTCTGCATCCGCTGCAGTTTGAGAGGGACCCGAATAAGAGGAAGTGAAGAGGCGGAAAGAATTACTGCGCAAATAACACTACAATCCCTGGTGCCTCATTAATAAATGGCCAATTGTCATTTCACACTTACACAGCCTCAAGCTCTACTGCTACATGAAACCCACAGTGTCCCTGAGGGGGTTAAGTCCAGTGTAATCTCTCACACAGCTGCCAGAGAACATGGGATGAAATGTGAGGTATTTGCGGGGTTATGTGAAAACTAATTACTGCTCTGCCAGGATTTACCTCAGAAATTCCTGACAAGGTAACTCTGCAAGATGGCACAAAGAGAGAGGGCACGTGTAGACTGTCACTACAACCTCTTAGACTTCTTATAGTGCAGGGAACTGTCCCTTCAAAACAAGAGACTGCTGGAGAGATAAGACTGTATCTCGGAGATTAAGACTATACATTGTACAAGAGGCTCTGTGAGACTGCATGTGATGCAAGAGACGGCTTTCTTCCAATGAACCTCTAAAAAATTAGACTGCATTCGCTCCAAGAGTGTTAATGAAAAGGATGAGACAGCATATGCAGGATGATATGTAGCATATGAGAATGTCCATTGTAGACAGGGGCGCAGGAAGGAGAATTTTCAAGGGCGGGGGGGGGGGGGGGGGTTTAAAAGGCCAAGGAGTACTATAGGACATGGAGCCCCTTTTCTCACGTTTGGTATCACGTTTAACAACAGTTGTAACAGTGACTGTAGATATACAAAGACTCCCAATCCTATGTTCATTCTTGTCAGTGTTTCACAGTGGCACACGCAGGGGGGGTTTCTGGGTCTCCAGAAACCCCCCCCCCCTCCGATAAAAAGTGCCCTACATATCGGCACTGTAGAATACAGCAGCCACGGCGCTAAGAAGCGTCCGCTGCGGTGCTGTATTGTATACAGCACCGCCGCGGACGCTTCTTTGACAGCGCCGCGGCTGCTGTATACTACAGTGCAGCCGAAACGGAGCTGCCGTGCATGCGCGGCAGGTTTCTAGGATTTTTTTTTTTCGGGGGCGGAGGAAACCCCCCCCGAAAAATCCTCCGTGCGCCCCTGTTTCAGGAGGTTGGCCAACCCCAGTTTCATTGTTTATTTTACTATAAAAATGTATTTATACATTATTAAATAAATATTATTATTAACATTAACTACCAATTAGTTCAACAGCTGTTAGAAAGATAGATAAATTCAATTGTTCATCTTAAACATTTACATTTTTCATAGTTCTTAACCTCGTTTTTATTTAGATTTCGTTGACCACATAATCTAATTTGATTGAGAGTATTTTTAAATCTGTAGTCACTGCCTCACTGGTTATGATATATGCTATAAATTTAAATTGCTATATCTCATGTTTGTTACTGGAGGCACCGCACAATTCAGGGTAAAAGTAAAGAGAATAGTTGTTCATCATCCAAACAGGTTATTTATTAAATGTCTATAAACAGAACACTTAGGGGAATATTTACTAAACTGTGAGTTTGAAAAAGTGGAGATGTTGCTTATAACAACCAATCAGAATGTAGTTAGCATTTATTTAGTACATTCTACAAAATGAAAGCTGGAATCTGATTGGTTACTATAGGCAATATCTCTATTTTTTTGAAACCCGCGGTTTAGTAAATATACCCCTTAGAGTTTTAAAATGACATGTATTTATTTATGTCTAACAGTTTTTCACTGGGTGCAATATTATCCCTACAATCAGGGGCATAGGAACTGCGGGGGTGGGTACAGAGAAGGCCGTTGCCCTCCCATCATTTCTGTTGTGTGGGGAAAAAACTGTGTTTTGCCCCGCCCCCCCCCCTACCAGGGGCTTGCTGCTGACGGCTGCACACTGTGCAGGTCCGCTCAGCATTGACAGTGTGCTGCCCGGCTGCTCTGATTGTGTTTTAAACACAATCAGAGCAGCGGGACAGCATACTGCCAATGCTGAACGGACCTGCACATACTGTGCAGCCGTCAGCAGCCTTAGAAATTAGAAAGGGGGCGGGGCCTAAATCGCCCCCCCTAAAATTGCCCCGGGTAGAACAGTTGCCTAGATGCGCCCCTGGCTCACAGATGTGTACATCCTATGACCATGAGTTCACAGTAGAATGTATGCCTATCTGACACTTAAATTAAAAATGTTTTACAGTAGTTTAACATTTCTGTGAGATTGGCCGTACTAAAACCATAGTGCTTAGCGTAGGGTTGGCTAAAAGGAAAGGACTTGGTGCTTGGGACGCACATAACATAAACCACATCTCAGACAATACAGAAGCTTTGGGCACATTCAGCATGAAGTAGGATCTGACAAAAAATGTTTCCTTACATAAGCTGGTCCCACTCCACTGCAAAAGTAGACATGGATTATGGCATAGCCCCTGCTTTGTATACCGAGTTGTTTCACCAAAGGGAATACACACTGTAAACTTGTAACCAGGAATATTCTGCACAGAAAAGCAAAATATTTGCAGCCTTGCAAACCGTGCCGAGGAGAGGATGCACAAGTTATATTTGTATGTAGAGAAAATTCCTCTTATCGAAACCACTGGGATATGTGTAGATGTATACAGAAGGTAACAGTGCTATTCATTAAATGCAGCAGTGAGATATAGTAATGGTGATTAAAGGCTAGGAGGACAGTGACAGCTGGGTGACAAGAGGAAACGGGAAGGATGGAATGGTTGGTTGCCTTTAGCAACCAATCAGAGTCTAGGGGCTAGATTTACTAAACGACGGGTTTGAAAAAGTGGAGATGTTGCCTATAGCGACAAATCAGATTCTAGCTATCATTTTGTAGAATGCAACAAATAAATGAGAGCTAGAATCTGATTGGCTGCTATAGGCAACATCTCCACTTTTTCAAACCCGCAGTTTATTAAATATACCCCTAACTGCCATTTTGTAGAATGTACTAAATAAACAATAGAATCTGATTGGTTGCTATAAGCAACATCTCCACTTTTTCAAAACCGCAGCTTGGTAACTTTGCCCCCTGGCCTTGAATCATGCTTTTGGTCTGAGCCACTGCTTGAAGACAAAAGGGTCCCCTTAGGTAGTCACTCATACCCATCCAGATTAACAGGATAATCTTTATCAATATATATCAATAAGTATCTTTACCTAATACATTTATTTATTAAATCATTGCGGCAGAATTAGTCTGTGACAAAGATAAAATTGACTTGACAACTTAATAAAAATGTAAACGTTTTAATTAGTCATATGATCAATTTTAAAGCACTTTAAACACCCACACATCATATATAATGCTACAAATATACAATTGCATGCACCATACTCATACCTCCCCATGTGTTATAGCAGTAAAGCCACACACAATCTGGCAATAACAATAAGTAAAATAAACAAGCTATATTTCCACGTTAAGGAACAAACCGTCCCCATTACATTCTAATCGAGTCCACAGATGTAGAATTACCCAATCCTTGGACATCCCTTGGAAATTGTCCTGGGTTGAATGAATCCAAAGTTTTGCTGTAATGATAACCGATGATATGCAAAGAGGTACTTTTGTCCGAAAAGGTGGCCACCTTAGGTGTTATTTCATAAGCCACGAAAGTTCCCCAAACCATTGATTTAATGTAGAGTAGAAGTGTAGCAGCACAAATCTCATCAGACACGGAGGACTGAATCTTAGCTTTAAATAGCTTGCTAACGCGTTTCATCCTTTCAAAGCTGTAAAAAACTAATTTTGCGATGTGGTTAACAAGGGTGAAGATCACACGCCCCTTCCTTAATCAATCAACACGTGTGAGATTTAGCACCTTTAAAATCTTTTTTAATAAGATGTAATATCATAAAAAATAAGGGGCGTTTTTTTGTAGTCAATTTACACTAGGAGCGTGCCAAAATCAAGCGCACGCAGCCATGTCCCAATCCAGCTGTGGACATCTCAGAGTTACCTATTTTTCCACCGTATCTCTTGACCCAGCTAAAGAGCTAGTCCAAGTCCTGATCAGTAGTGATGACAGTCTTGCGTGTATGCTATAACATGTGTTTGCAAACAGTAAACATGTATTTTATGTTCAATAGACATTAAACACATCCTAATAAATGTATTGCATGGGGGGGATAACACTTTTTTTTAAACTGTTTTATCACTAATGCCTATACCAGGGGTCAGGGAACTTTTTTACCTTTTACCACCAAATATATTTAGATACGCCGATGATACCCCCTGGATTTGAAAGGAAGGAAATCATAAATTATTAATTATTGGAATTCAAAATTTTATTGAATCTATTCAAAATTTCTTTGAAAGCTTCAACTTCAAAACTTCAGGTTTTGGAGAAATGATGTTGCTTCATTTTTTATACGAGAGCATCAATATTGGTGCATTTTGATGTCAGAGCAATTTGGATACAGTCTTCAACGTCCAATGGATTTCTCTGCTTTGTTTCTATGTTCGTTAGAGTGGAAAATCCTTGTTCGCAAAGGTTGGTTGTTGCAAAAGGCAGCAACTTTTTGACTGCCTCCTCATGTGCAATTTTGATGCCTTTGCAGCTGTTGACATCCAAAAATATGACAGATCTGCTTTGTTTTCAAATGCAATACGTGCTTCATTATTGCATCGAAGCTCAAGAAGTCCCTCTGCCAACCCTTGAGGCTCTTCTGGTGCAACAGCAATTTCACTTTTAAAGGGGTCTACAATCCAACTGACAGCATGTAAACCGGCAGCATTACCCCCAGGAATTTCATTTTTACCCCATATGGGGTAATTTACCCCTGTTCCCTGACCACTGGCCTATACTATTAACAGGTGACATTAATTGATGATGATCTCTAACAAGTGACTGCAAATAGCACGGAGTTCCACTGATATCCAGTGAGGAACTGACACAGAGAGATTAGCACTGACTGCCAGTGAGTAACTTTGATGTACAGAGAGAATCCTGGATACACCAAGAATGACTGATCTCCAAGTTAGTGACTGATCTGCAGTGAGCGAGTAGTGTTTGATCTGTAGTTTTTGTCGGCATTATCGGTTCTATGACCTGTAAAACGCAATTTTTCTGTTTCTCAATTATTCATCGCTCTGGGCAGCTTTGCTTTAAAAATGAATACATTTAAGTCTTGTGTTTGTTTTTTTTTCCTGCTCCCTGTTAAATTATTTCAATGTGAATCAAGCGGCTTATTTAGATTTTCTCATCTCGTGGGGCCAGTTGGCTTTGATCATGGCCCACAGTGACTAAACTGTGCCAGTTTATAGAGGGAAGAGCAGGATTAAAACATCGCTGTGCTGTTACTGTTTTATTGTAACGCCCCCTGCGGGGAAAGACAGGGACAGACGCAACAGAAAATAACTCACCTTGTAAACGATGGTCACCTCCAGTCCGCTTCTGATTTCCCAGCTGCGATCCGATCCCAGCAGATCCGCAGCCACCTCCAATCACGTCCCTCTAAGATAGAGGCAGAGATTACGGCCGTGCCTACCAGGTAAGGGCTGTCCGAGACTACGGCAAAGGACAAGGACACGGTCAGTCCAAGCTCCTTGCCGCCTCCTCACTTTGTTCTTGCCAAGACGCGGGGGACTACAGGCACTGAAGGCCAAGACTAATCCGAGGACTAATCCCGCCTCAAGTGCCTCACACACCTGCCGGTGAGGGCCTAACCGAAAGGGGGAATCGAGCGTGATACTCACCGGGACACTCCCACTTCCGATCCGGTTCTCCTGCACCTCCCCGACTCCTGCGGATGACAAGAACACAGCCTCCCTCTACGCTCTCCGTGAACTAAGATGGCACCCACAAACTGGACTAACTACAACGGCGACCCGACCCTAACAACGTTCTAATGGTCGGCAACGCAACTAAGTCAAACACTAGGACTAACTAAATGTGGTGCACTAACGGAACTACTAGTTACACGCTACGGGGAACACCAGCCGGTGTTCACAGCCTAAACCGGAGGGCAGTTCCTAACCCCCTCACCCAGGTCGTACCAAGAAGCTGCCTTCTTGCTATAGAGTCACACACAGGCCCTAAGTACGGGTTCTTTAAGCCCGGCTGAGGCTCAGTAAAACAGCACACTAACCCGCGGGCCGACTGCCGCACGGAACAGCCGATCGAACTGAACCGCCCGACTGCCTGTACTCGGGTATCTCACACGTGTCCCTACGTCCGGAACCACAGGTCCACCTGCACGGAACCGGCCTTGAGGACCCTTGATCAGAACCACGGCCGCCCCTGGAACTGCCTCAAGGTGTGCTGTACTGCCACCAACTCACTCAGCCACCCCCTCTGGGTACCAGTGTGACCCCGGGGACCTAAGGGACAGGGAAACTACATGTGTTCTCCCCTGACTATGTGTATGCTGGTACTTACACTTATCCCCCACAGCACGGGTTAACACAGGAAAATCACAGGAAACAAGAGCCTACCTTTAATGGGGGCCTGACGTCTTGCCCCTGGACACAGTTAGAAAGCACACCAAAATACTGTAATGTAAACTACACTCGCCACACAGACAGAATAAATACAGTCTACAGTACTTTGCCGCTACTTACCCGAACACACCGCTGCTAGCCAACCAGCAGGTTGCTACAGCACCACGGGAGCCTACGCTCGACCGTACCTCCTAACCACGTGTGCTCACCTCACACAGGACCGCGCCTACTCTCACGAGGCTCCCACGCCTCTACCTCTCACCACCAGGGCCTTATGCCCTATACACCATGGGTCTCTGCCCAGCTACACACAGAGCCTTCTGCTCTGACTAATGGGCCTCAGCCCCCTCTCTAACTCAGGGCTCTGAGCCCACTCACTAGGGCCTTGTGCCCTACTACCTAGGGGTCCTAGCCCCTACCTGAGGCCTGTGGCCTTCCTAACTAACTGAGGGCCTTGTGCCCTTAATAGCAGATGGGCTACCAGCCCCTAACCAGGCCCTCTGGCCTTCCTATGGCCTCTAGGCCTCTAACTACCTAAGGGCCTTGTGCCCTTGTACCTGGGGCTCAGAGTCCCCCTCTCTAACTAACAGGCAGGGGCTTGTCCCCTTTATATAGATACTAATGGCCTACTGGCCCACTACCACGTTGGGGCCTAGTGCCCAGGTCCCTGGGCCTTGTGCCCCTAATTTACAGTGCCAACGGGCCTTGTGCCCGGCTGTGCCCACGGGCCTAGTGCCCGAATTCAACGTTGAGTATACTTACCTGCTCTGCGCAGGATACTCAACTTGACACGCCGTCTTCTGTTTCTTTCTTCTCCGGGCCTTCCAGACCCTCCAGCCGGCGGCGCCTCTTCTCCGCTTCGGCGCTGGGTCTCCAGTTGCAGCTGGGGCGGGGGCGCTCTCAGCCCTGACAAGGGCTCCCCGCCGACGATCTCCGCTCCGGCGGCTTGCTTGAAGTCTTCGGGCGGCAGGGTAGCTCACGGCCCTTACAAGGGCCCCCTGCCGCCGCTGCTGCTGGCTCTGTTGATGGACGTCTTGAAGAGACGTCCTCTCTCTTCTCCGCCGACGGACTTCTTCCAAAATGGCGCCACCCGGCGACTTATATAGTCGCCGGCGTGACGTCATCCGCCGGCGCGAGCGCTGATTGGCTCGCGTCGGCGCCAATCTTTTGAATGGCCGGGCGCGAGCCGCGATTGGCTCGCGCATCCGGCCGCTGATTGGCCAGCGGGGAAAGATGAGCCCTGATTGGCTCATCCTTCCCCCGCGCACAGGACCTGCAAAAAAGAAGTTATACTCACCGCCGCTGGATCGATGGACGGGTGAGTACTTCTCCTCTTCTTTCTTGTAGCTGGGCACCATCGGGGACCTCTTCAGCCCCTCCAGGGGCACAGCGCTGCCGGATATCTTCGCCCTCTTCACGGGCACCGGCTCCAGCGTCTTCTGTCCCTCCACATTTCCGCCGCCTTTTTCCATTGTGGTCCCCACAATCAACGTCTTCTCCTCTACGTCCACCTCCAAGGGTCGCTTACCGGCATCCCTGACTTGCGTCCACCGGGTCCTTCGCGGTAAAGCCCTCTCGCGCAGGATCCACACCATCCTGGCAACTTCCTCGCCCGAAGTCGGTATCCAGGGAGTCTCTTCCTCAGCACCTGCCGGAACCTCCCATCCGTCCGATACCTCCTCGGTTGTGCGGGAAGCTTCTTCAGAAGGTGGCAACATCCACCACTCTCCAGCTGCGCTCTCTAAAATACAGTCTTCGTCAGGCAGTACTTCTTCAGCAGCTCTCTCTTCCGGGGTACTGATGGCTTCCATCCTCTCAGGTACCACCGGGCAGACATCTTCACATGTCTCCGGACACAGCGTTGCCCCGTGGAGGGTCTGCTCAGTTCTCCCTTCGTCTTCAGGGACCAACTCTTCCACAGCCACGGACAAGTCGTCTGACGTATCCGACGTCTCCAATACCCCAGCTCCAGCATCCGGCTGACGCGGGTATTCCTGTCGCGAATCTTGCTTGGACGGGACGATCACCTGCGATCCGACAGTCAGCAGGCTCTGCCGATCCTTCCCTCCAGATTCCGACTTCTCTTGAGACCATGGATGGAAGGCTTCCTCGTCCTTCCACTCGAAGACTTCTACGTCTTCCCATTCATCGGAGACTTCTTCGTCCTCCCATTCATCAAAGAGCTCCTCGGCAACTGGGCACTGGTATGCGAAGTGTCCAGGCAACCCACACTTCCAGCACAGCATTTCTTCCACCGGTTGCCGTTTAGTACCTTTGTTCTTCTTCTTCCTTGTCTCACAACGTTCCAGGATTTGCTTCGTGAACGCTGCCACTTCGTCACGAGAGATGACACAGCTGTATCCCTCGTACAGCGGAATGATCCCCCGATGAGCCATCGTTGATCCTGCCGACTACGCCAAAATGTAACGCCCCCTGCGGGGAAAGACAGGGACAGACGCAACAGAAAATAACTCACCTTGTAAACGATGGTCACCTCCAGTCCGCTTCTGATTTCCCAGCTGCGATCCGATCCCAGCAGATCCGCAGCCACCTCCAATCACGTCCCTCTAAGATAGAGGCAGAGATTACGGCCGTGCCTACCAGGTAAGGGCTGTCCGAGACTACGGCAAAGGACAAGGACACGGTCAGTCCAAGCTCCTTGCCGCCTCCTCACTTTGTTCTTGCCAAGACGCGGGGGACTACAGGCACTGAAGGCCAAGACTAATCCGAGGACTAATCCCGCCTCAAGTGCCTCACACACCTGCCGGTGAGGGCCTAACCGAAAGGGGGAATCGAGCGTGATACTCACCGGGACACTCCCACTTCCGATCCGGTTCTCCTGCACCTCCCCGACTCCTGCGGATGACAAGAACACAGCCTCCCTCTACGCTCTCCGTGAACTAAGATGGCACCCACAAACTGGACTAACTACAACGGCGACCCGACCCTAACAACGTTCTAATGGTCGGCAACGCAACTAAGTCAAACACTAGGACTAACTAAATGTGGTGCACTAACGGAACTACTAGTTACACGCTATGGGGAACACCAGCCGGTGTTCACAGCCTAAACCGGAGGGCAGTTCCTAACCCCCTCACCCAGGTCGTACCAAGAAGCTGCCTTCTTGCTATAGAGTCACACACAGGCCCTAAGTACGGGTTCTTTAAGCCCGGCTGAGGCTCAGTAAAACAGCACACTAACCCGCGGGCCGACTGCCGCACGGAACAGCCGATCGAACTGAACCGCCCGACTGCCTGTACTCGGGTATCTCACACGTGTCCCTACGTCCGGAACCACAGGTCCACCTGCACGGAACCGGCCTTGAGGACCCTTGATCAGAACCACGGCCGCCCCTGGAACTGCCTCAAGGTGTGCTGTACTGCCACCAACTCACTCAGCCACCCCCTCTGGGTACCAGTGTGACCCCGGGGACCTAAGGGACAGGGAAACTACATGTGTTCTCCCCTGACTATGTGTATGCTGGTACTTACACTTATCCCCCACAGCACGGGTTAACACAGGAAAACCACAGGAAACAAGAGCCTACCTTTAATGGGGGCCTGACGTCTTGCCCCTGGACACAGTTAGAAAGCACACCAAAATACTGTAATGTAAACTACACTCGCCACACAGACAGAATAAATACAGTCTACAGTACTTTGCCGCTACTTACCCGAACACACCGCTGCTAGCCAACCAGCAGGTTGCTACAGCACCACGGGAGCCTACGCTCGACCGTACCTCCTAACCACGTGTGCTCACCTCACACAGGACCGCGCCTACTCTCACGAGGCTCCCACGCCCCTACCTCTCACCACCAGGGCCTTATGCCCTATACACCATGGGTCTCTGCCCAGCTACACACAGAGCCTTCTGCTCTGACTAATGGGCCTCAGCCCCCTCTCTAACTCAGGGCTCTGAGCCCACTCACTAGGGCCTTGTGCCCTACTACCTAGGGGTCCTAGCCCCTACCTGAGGCCTGTGGCCTTCCTAACTAACTGAGGGCCTTGTGCCCTTAATAGCAGATGGGCTACCAGCCCCTAACCAGGCCCTCTGGCCTTCCTATGGCCTCTAGGCCTCTAACTACCTAAGGGCCTTGTGCCCTTGTACCTGGGGCTCAGAGTCCCCCTCTCTAACTAACAGGCAGGGGCTTGTCCCCTTTATATAGATACTAATGGCCTACTGGCCCACTACCACGTTGGGGCCTAGTGCCCAGGTCCCTGGGCCTTGTGCCCCTAATTTACAGTGCCAACGGGCCTTGTGCCCGGCTGTGCCCACGGGCCTAGTGCCCGAATTCAACGTTGAGTATACTTACCTGCTCTGCGCAGGATACTCAACTTGACACGCCGTCTTCTGTTTCTTTCTTCTCCGGGCCTTCCAGACCCTCCAGCCGGCGGCGCCTCTTCTCCGCTTCGGCGCTGGGTCTCCAGTTGCAGCTGGGGCGGGGGCGCTCTCAGCCCTGACAAGGGCTCCCCGCCGACGATCTCCGCTCCGGCGGCTTGCTTGAAGTCTTCGGGCGGCAGGGTAGCTCACGGCCCTTACAAGGGCCCCCTGCCGCCGCTGCTGCTGGCTCTGTTGATGGACGTCTTGAAGAGACGTCCTCTCTCTTCTCCGCCGACGGACTTCTTCCAAAATGGCGCCACCCGGCGACTTATATAGTCGCCGGCGTGACGTCATCCGCCGGCGCGAGCGCTGATTGACTCGCGTCGGCGCCAATCTTTTGAATGGCCGGGCGCGAGCCGCGATTGGCTCGCGCATCCGGCCGCTGATTGGCCAGCGGGGAAAGATGAGCCCTGATTGGCTCATCCTTCCCCCGCGCACAGGACCTGCAAAAAAGAAGTTATACTCACCGCCGCTGGATCGATGGACGGGTGAGTACTTCTCCTCTTCTTTCTTGTAGCTGGGCACCATCGGGGACCTCTTCAGCCCCTCCAGGGGCACAGCGCTGCCGGATATCTTCGCCCTCTTCACGGGCACCGGCTCCAGCGTCTTCTGTCCCTCCACATTATGACAATGGAAATTGTGAATTAATGCAGCACATTCCGCTCTGAGACGATTAATATCATTTATTTATAAAGCACCAACATTGTGTGAATACTGTACAATATCTACAGCGATGGCTATAGAGACACTAAGCTAAAAGATTACAAACGATGCATATTTGTAGATCGCTTATTAGATGAAAAATTAAAGTTGAGGGATATGTTGTTTAATAAGCAATTGTTAGATTATTCATATGCTTATTGTCAGAACTGCTGTACTGTATGTGTTTCACAGTATTAGTATGTTGTAAAGGCTTAAAAAAGGTATAGAGGATGGGAAACTAGAAACTGGCAATTGTTTGTGTGCAATTTAAGGGGCTACCTTACCTATAGTATAATGTGGGGAACATATCCCACAATTCTTAATAGCCATGTGGGTAGTAACCAACTTTGATGTACAATTCGATATATAATTCTAAAGTGTTATATTGTCATACCCGGCCTCAGTGACTTATGTCTGACAGTTGGAGAGATAAGACAGGGACTGCCGCAGGATTTGTAGAGGGGGGTTTCCACACCACGCCGCCAGTGGGCGTGACCAGCATGCGTGGGGGCGTGGCTATAATTTTAGACAGTGCTTGGCTGCTCTCCAACTCTTCCTATCCCCATCAGGGGCGGATCCAGACTTTTGCTATACCCCGGGCGATTTTAGGGGGGGCGATTTATGCCCCGCCCCCTTTCTAATTTCTAAGGCTGTCGGCGGCTGCACAGTATGTGCAGGTCCGCTCGGCAGTGACAGTGTGCTGCCCCGCTGCTCTGATTGTGTTTAAAACACAATCAGAGCAGCCGGGCAGCACACTGTCACTGCTGAACGGACCTGCACAGTGTGCAGCCGTCAGCAGCAAGCCCCTGCTAGGGAAGGCGATCGCCCCGATCGCCCCCCCCCTGGATCCGCCACTGATCCCCATAATATACAGGGTGAATGCTGCTTGCATTACTGTAAGGTGCATGCAGCTCTCCCTTTTCAAGCAGTGCCCCAGGCTTGGAGGGGGGTTTCCAGGCACTAGGATGTATTTAATTAGAAAAGTGATGAGGGGTCAACATACACAGGACTACATAAGGAGCATATTCAAAATAGAGCACAGATGCAATATCGGAGAACAAATAAAAGACTTCCACGTAGAGCGGTTGATTCTCAGTCTCCAGACGTCTATGTAAAACTTGCGACACTCGATGCTCCCCCAGATCAAGAGGTCACGTTGGAATAAGTGAAAGACAAACTTATGGGTGGAAAACAGTATGCAAACAATGATAAGGTGCTTGTATGAAAAACACATGACTGGGGTAAGAACTATACTGGGCAAATTGAAAACACTTTGATGTTTTGTATGGAAGAAACTTGGTCACATAAAAGGGTGACTGTTGAGTTTTTGAAAGTTTGAAGGAATCAGGTGAAGAATCAAATAATCAACAGAAAGCCATAACTGATTTAAAAGAGTACGCCAACACTTTGAGGCTGGCATTGAGTATGACAACAGGTATTGAGCATGTCTTTATAAAGCACTGGGGTCATGAGTTCAATTCCCGGCCATGGCCCTATCTGTGTGGAGTTTGTACGTTCTCCCCGTGTTTGCGTAGGTTTCCTCCCACACTCCAAAAACATACTAGTAGGTAAATTGACTGCTAACAAAATTGACCCTAGTGTGTGTGTGTATGTGTCTGTGTGTGTGTGTGTGTTAGGGAATTTAGACTGTAAGCTCCAATGGGGCAGGGACCGGTGTGAGTGAGTTCTCTGTACAGTGCTGCGGAATTAGTGGCGCTATATAAATAAATGGTGATGATGATGATGAACGCTAGCGTAGATGCTTCATGGAAGTACTTCTGGTGTATTAACTTCAAAGCTATGGATCATGTAGCAATAAAAGCTTCTTCTCTCACCTTAAATAAAGTAAGAAGAGTTACAACACCTATCAGGCAGTTTATGACCTCAGAAGAAATAGGTGAACGCTACTTTCACTGCCCAGTCAACCTTATGCTCAAAACACCAAAATGTACTCTGTGTACCTAATTTGCCAAGCAACTTGTTGTCATTAAAGAGACTTACAAAACAAGGCAATGCTTCAACATCCAATGGTGACCGCTGCATCACCTCTATAGGAAGCTACACTCTTGCCAAAGGGAAAGAATCACCGCTAAGTATTACATTACCAGCAGAAGTGCAAATAAGTGGTCAACACCCACAAACAGATCCAACATGTGACCTGCTGCATTCTTATGTGGTACCTTCACCTAGGAACATAGGCACCAGAAATCAATTAAGGAGCTAATGGGTTAATTGGCTGATATTATTGGCTGATGTGAGTGAGTTCTCTGCACAGCGCTGCGGAATTAGTAGCGCTATATAAATAGCCGATGATGATGATGATGGCATCAAGACTGACCTAAGCAACAAAAGGATGAATTGTACAAGCTGCTTAAAAGGGAAAATGGACCAATGAGCACTGTGAACCCAGGAATAAAATGTTTTCTTACTCTCATTGATGATCAGTCTGCAAGGATGACATAGCTGAGAAACTCAAAGAATATCTTAAGAAACAATTTTGGCAGGATGCCCAAGATACTCTGCACAGATAATGGGAATAAATACACGAGTGGTTAAACACAAGCCATCTTGATAAAGAACCTAACAGTATTCTTGACCACAGTGCCATACAACTCCGAACATAAAGGAATAGCAAAGGCTCTCATACTCTCTTTGAAAGCGGGGGAAGAGTGATTTTTGACACAGATATACCAATGACATATTGGAGCAAAGCAATCATAACAGCCTGTTATCACCGAAAATCATTCATCGGCAAGATTACAGAGAGAACTCCAAACAAGCAGTGTAACAGGAAGAAACTTGACTTGCTGGAATTCTGGTAGAGCCAAAAAGGATACAAAATTCTACTACCAAGACCCAAGTTTGAAGAACTACGAACCAATATAGAATAATACAAGTAGTTGTTGAGTGAGAGTTTAGAATAGTAATTATTCCTAGGCTTAATAAGACAAGTACTGCATGGTGTGGGCCTGCTTAAAAATAAAGCACGGAACTTGAGCGCAGTTCCGACTGTATTTGAATCCCAGCGGCTTTGAATCTGGGTGTAAGTACGCTTTGCCTAAACAGTACTTATATATAAGGTCACATCACAATGCATGCAAAACAAAGAAAGACTTTTTTTATTTTTAAATGTTTTGTCATTGATTATATTATTAACAGGTGAAATTAGCTTGATTTTTTTTAATTCCTGTGGGTTCCATTGTGACTTGATATTCCACATATGTCATACTTACCTACTTTTGAGACCAGCTTTCCGGGAGGGGGTCCGTCGAGGGGGCGTGGCCACGCGTGGTGTGCCGCTAGGCTCCGCCCCTGCCAATCTTAGGAAATTTTGGCCAATCGTAGCAGGAAGACTCCTGAATTTTTGGGAGTTCTCCCGGACTCCCGAGAGAGCAGGCAAAAATCCCGGAACCAGCATCTCCCCGTTGTTGTAGATGGTGGGGGCGGGGCTAACCACGGCATTGTGGCCCCGCCCCCACCATCTACAACAACGGGGAGATCCTGCAGTGTCTAGTCCAGTGTTGGCTAACCTGTCACACTCCAGGTGTTGTGAAACTACAAGTCCCAGCATACCCTTCCAGCAATAAGCTGCTATATATTAGCAAAGCATGCTGGGACTTGTAGTTTCACAACACCTGGAGTGTCACAGGTTAGCCAACACTGGTCTAGACTGTTACAGCAGAGCGGACCTAGACCCGTTTTCATCAACAGACATATATTCAGATCCGCTCCTTGTTGAATTCGGAGGTGCGTATACCCGACGTACGTGCGTTTTTTTTAAATATGCACATTGCGTTAGTTTTCCAGCTGTCAATGAATCTGGCCCAATGTGTCTGAAAAATGTTTTAGCTGGCAGCCATTTTTGATGAAATAGTAATAGATATATACTGTAGAGTAGGCAATCCCATGCATCACTTGCAATGGTAAACCCGCTGCTAATGTGAGCACTTCTGAAGCTGGAATACTGTCATTGGCACCCGCCGAGAAGGGTTACTGAGTAATCAGCATCCAGAGTTCTGTCTGCAGTTAAAAATCGCACACCTGGCTGGTTTAATTAGGGAGTAAACTATTGAGTAGGGGGACGGGAGTCTTAATAAAACGTTTTATTAAATACGCTGATGGTGTTATTACATTTTATGGGTTTTGCCAGCGAGTGTAATGTCATGTTCTGTGACCCAGGCACCGTGTACAGCAATGGTTCTCAGCACTTTCTGCATGTTCATGCAGCAGCTCCACAGATCAATCATTAGCACAGGAGGAGGTATCGTATAAATGTATCAGTGATTGATCCACATTGGAGGAAATCTACAAAGTAATCATCTCTCGCTGTCGGTGAGGCCTGAGATCCTCTGGTATGATGATAGCGGTATGTAAGAAGGGCTTTTTATAAATATTTATTCATAGGCAATTGGGATAAGTTAGGCCACACCCCAGTCAGCACAAACTATGTCAGATTGTCCTTTTTATACGTCTATGGATCAGGGCACTCCCCTTTTTTAAGACAGGACACACCCATTTTGACATTTGGAAATTGTGATGTTTTGCGAAAAATACAACTGTTGGGTGGTGTGAAATGAAGTGAACCTCAACCTAAATGTGTCGGCTGCTTTCTCAGAAACAGTGGTGTAGTGCCCCCCCTGGACCGAGCACTGCTAAGTAGATGGAATCTTGCTGAGAATGCCTGGAACATGTCAGGTGATCGTGTTGGGTTGACCTGCTTGATAGTCAAGTGGAGAGAATGCTGACCTACTGCTTGACTGTAGGAGTAGCAAGCTAAATCGAAGAGATAAACTATCCTCAGATTGGAGAGGGATGCCCCAGGTTTCAGTGAGCACCATATGGAGCTGGGAAATCAAGAGTGCTAGTGGGCATGACTATCAATGCCAGCGAAACTTGTTAAGAGATTGTAAAGACAGGTTACCTGTCAAGCTACAAGAGCCCAGCTACAAGCTACAAGAGCCCAAGTACCTGGGGACAGTGTAGAGGCAGCTTGACGATCCACAAGGCGAGTACCAGCTCTGATGTGTACTTGTGGAGCACATTGTTTAACACTTGCAAACAGGTGAAGTGCTGAAGGAGAAAATAAAGGAACGTGATTTCATGGAGAGATGATCCACACCCATAAACCGCATACTGTCGATACCTCTTCTTCATTGCACAAAATGTCTCTTACCGTTTAAGACTTAACACTCTAATCCATACGTCAATAAACACACTGACAATCATTTAAGTTTGGCAAAATAGGTCACAGTCTATTGAATTCAAAATAAAAGATGGTGGCGGTGAAATAAAACTGCGGTCAGCTAACAACTAGTAGCAAAACCAAACAACGTACGGCCACAGGAACTGCTACTGGTCCCAGGACATAGTCCTTTACAATTGGCTGGTGCTAAATCTAGCCTCCACCTCTGGGCTCACAATGACGTGCCCACACAAAGCAGGTCAAGGGGTCCCCCCACACTAAGGGACCAAGAGCCAGGGTGCTTCGAAAGGGGCAGTGACCTGCGGCCAATCAGCGATAGCAGCGTATGAATTAGTCGCTGACTGCAAAGCTTTCCCGCTAACTGTGCCTCCTCTGGTATTGGCAAAAAAGAATATGGTTACTACATCACACATAAATGCAGGGAGGGAAGGAGGCAATTTGTGCAGCAAAAGAGACACAGCAACCACTGGGGGAAGAATATATGGGTCAGCTAGGGACCATCTCCAGTGTATACTATTGCCTGAAAGATGTCAGCAGACTTAACCGGTAATAGGTAAGTGAATGACTTATGAACAAACATATGCGTTTAAGTGCATTTGGCTTATGGCCTCTCTTGTCATTCTTCTAACATCTGTGCTTTGTACTGCACTACTACACCTGTGTCATCATAACTGCTGAAATGGTTATTACATCTGCATTTACAGGGGCCTGTTATACCCCACAGAGCCAGAGAAATAAAGAAAAGACTGAGGGGTATATTTACTAAACTGCGGGTTTGAAAAAGTGGAGATGTTGCCTATAACAACCAATCAGATTCTAGCTGTCATTTTGCAGAATGTACTAAATAAATGAAAGCTAGAATCTGATTGGTTGCTCTAGGCAACATCTCCACTTTTTCAAACCCGCAGTTTAGTAAATATACCCCTGAGACTGATTTAGCCTAAGAGAAACCAGACCAAGAGGTAGGTGCATATGTGAGAAGCATTTAGTGACAGGTTAGAGTTCTTTATAAACAGAGAAAGCAACACTGCATATTATAAAAAAGAAAACAAACTGACCAAATCACAACATAACAGTTAATAAAATACAACTCTACAACTTATGTATATCTTTACTATTGCATATTCAAACATGTATAGTTATGATTCTTTTCTTCTCACTAAACTCATGAAAACAATGATAGTTATCACGTGAAAGTGATAAAGGGCCTGATTCATTAAGGATCTTAACTTGAGAAACTTCTTATTTCAGTCTCCTGGACAAAACCATGTTACAATGCAAGGGGTGCAAATTAGTATTCTGTTTTGTATTTAAGTTAAATACTGACTGTTTTTTCATGTAGCACACAAATATCAACTTTAAATTTCAGTGTACAAATAAGCTATCAAGTATTTGTGTGCTACATGAAAAATCAGTCAGTATTTAACTTATGTGCAAAACAGAATTCTAATTTGCACCCCTTGCATTGTAACATGGTTTTGTCCAGGAGACTGAAATAAGAAGTTTCTCAAGTTAAGATCCTTAATGAATCAGGCCCAAAGTGTTTTATATTGATTTACGTCAGTAACTTTGCTAAGTACAGCAAATGTTGGTGGTACCAGGGGAGGAATCCCCACTGAGGTATTTTCATAGAGAGTGGAGGTGAGTTAGTTAAATACAATATTAAGCTGTAAGGCCTCATTAACATATTGCTGCTTACGTGGTGACTAGGGATGTGGAACACACTTTCAGTGGCACAAAGCGTGCAATCATCCAGTGACCTACGATAATATTTTGACCATATGGTACATTGTTGTCCAGAAAAATGGGTAAAAAAAAAAGTTCTCTTGATTGCTACGGTTGTTAAATGTTTTTGCTACAGAGGAGGCGTCATCCATTTAGACGAGTGAAGAAAGAGAAGCTAAAGATTAGTGCACATCACCACCAAAAACCATTTGCTGCAGGCGCCTGACCATGGTTTAGCTAGAGAAAGTATTATTGTTGAAGAGCACTGAACTGTTGCAGTCTATTGCTGTTGCTAAGCTTCGGACGGCCGTGTTATCTGCTAGTGAAACTTCAGCTCTCTTAAATCAGAAATAAATGTTATTATTCTTTACAATCGCACATCCAAAGTTGCAATAAAATTCCCATTTGACACAATATCAGCACTTGGGAAATAAGTTAGCTCTGGCAAACCGCTTACACGTGTAATGCAGAGACAGGATGGGAGACAGTTATCTTTTTTCATCATGTAATGGGGCTGTCATACACGGTTTCTCAGATCTCTCAGACTCTGGTTTTCCTCTCTCTGACAGAGTGCAGAGGATTCTCCCAGAATGTCTGTCTCTATGATTCCCCTTCAGAATTCCAACTGCTGTTTGTAACTGCTCCTTCATCAACTCCTCCACCCCTCTGCATGCTGGGAGATGTAGTTCTCTGCCTGCAAGGGAGGCATCCAAAGCACATGTACGGCTCACTCGGGTCGCCAGCTGCACACTCAGCTTCAATAACTGGCATACTATATTGTCTTATTTAACACAATATAATACTGTCCTATATAGAAACACAAAGGGGTAAATGTATCAATGTCCGGATTCTTCAACTCCGGCGAGATCGGCGTCTTCAGCGCTTAAATTTAAAGCCGTGCTGCCTTGTAAAGGGAAACTTCCCTTTACAAGGCAGCGCCGCTTTAAATTTAAGCGCTGAAGACGCCGATCTCGCCGGAGTTGAAGAATTCGGACATTGATACATTTACCCCCAAATGTCCAGCATACAATGCAGTAGCCATTAAATGTACAGTATTCAATGCACTATAAAATACTTCAATTTGCAATTGTTCTCTTTCATGTTTTTCCAAGAACCTCCAGAGCAGCAACGTAATCACTCCAAAATGGAACCGGTCTCAGACTGCAATAATTCCACTTCGGTGTGACAAGCAAATACATAAGCTTAAGTGCATATAGTAGCCAATATCACCCAATGACTGCAATACTGCATTGCGAGTGGTCATCTTAAATATTCTAATGTTCTGATTGGTTACAGATTGACCTAGCTCTGTAAATATTAATGTTCTGATTGGCTGCAGACTGTTCTAAACATGTAAATGTTCTATAATCTGCTTATTGGTTGACATTTTTTTCCTTTCTTATAATCTTACCTACAAGAGTTAACTTACCGCTATAAATGTTCTTTTCTATCAGCATACACTGGAGGCAGACATAACTTAACCCTACCAGGATATTGGAAACCTACAAGAAAGGGAAGAAGATTTGAACATTCGGGCAAAGCGGAATCACACAAATACTTGATAGCTTATTTGTACACTGAAATTTAAAGTTGATATTTGTGTGCTACATGAAAAAACAGGCAGTATTTAACTTATGTGCAAAACAGAATACTAATTTGCACCCCTTGCATTGTAACATGGTTTTGTCCAGGAGACTGAAATAAGAAGTTTCTCAAGTTAAGATCCTTAATGAATCAGGCCCTAGATGCATAAGTGATGGAAGTACTGAATTAATCCAGCTAGCCCAGGTTTTAGCTATAATTTTAACGTCCATGTTAATCAATGAGATTGGTAATCAAAGTTTAATAGGTGGCCGCATCTTTGCCAGGTTTCAGTATAGGTTTAACATTGGCCTGAAGCTTTAGAAGGATGTAGACCCTAATAATCTCAAATATCTCCTTATCTGTCACCTTTCAAGACAGTAATGATGTATGTGTAGGGAAATGACATGATTGCAAAAACAAGGTTATGGTAGCCAAAGGGCTTTAACCATGTTAGTCTTGAAGGTATCTTACAATTTACTGTGTAGTACAAAAGTACCAATATGTGAATGCAGAGCTTGAATCATGATTTGTTATTTTTATCGTAAAGTAATCTTGTTCTTCTCTTCGCCTTTTCCATATCATCTATCAAATGAGACGTTAATTTGCTTCTGGCTATTGTTAGCTGTTCCAAGATGCTAGGTTTGAATGATGTAAAATTGGTTCTTTCTAGAGAGGTGATAATAGTGGTAATATCTTTAATTGTTTGCATTCTCTCTCTCTTATAATTCTGGTAGAAGTAGAGGAGACATCAGGTGCAGAGATAAGTGAGAAGGAGTCATCTAAACCTTCTGAAATAGCTTTAAGCACAGCTTTTTGTCGTAGTAGAGGTTTTTTAAAGCTGCCATTACCCCCTGTGTCGCCAGGTGAACAATTAAGTAGATTAATTTTCACCAGGTTGTGGTCAGACCATGTCATTGGGTGAATCTGAGACAAAGAAAGAAAAAAATGAAAGGTCCAAATAATTAATAAATACAGATGGCACAAATATTAAATTAACAGCTGGCACGTCACGTTGACATTACAGTAATGCGTTGTGACACTTCATGGTGTTTTAATTGTCAATTAATTTTATTTTTACATACAGTAATGTTTTAAAAAACTTTTACAACAGCCGATCGGGCTGAGAAACGTGTCAGATGGCGCTGAGACTGATTATTGGAGTCTAGTATTGAAGGAGGATAAGTACTTTTCTTTTCAAGTTGTGCAGTACTATAACTTGGAGGTTGTGGTCTGTTCCCATATATTTAAGGGTTCTTACTAGACAGCTTTTATACCTTCATATATACCAGCAAAGGAGAGCTCTTGAAAAGTTTTGCGTTTTGCATATTCATATGACGTCTAGATTTGGTGACTTTGGCTCTACCCCGATTACTGAATAGAATTGTTACATCTTCATCTCTTAAGAGACAATTACTAGCCAGAAAGGCCAGGGCCTAGAAATTTACTAAACTGTGGGTTTGAAAAAGTGGGGATGTTGCCTATAGCAACCAATCAGATTCTAGCTGTCATTTTATAGAATGTGCTAAATAAATGATAACTAGAATCTGATTGGTTGCTATAGGCAACATCTCCACTTTATCAAACCCGCAGTTTAGTAAATATATCCCCAGGAATTTCTTTATTCCATGAGATTTATTTTGAGATTGCACTACAAGTACACAATATGTGCTGCTAATTAGGCAGCTATTTTCAAGTGATGATGTCTATTTATTTGTGGTCTGTTATATTTTATCTTTTATCAGTCTATACAGAGTAAATTTATTTATTACTATAATCCAATTTGATTGAATAAAATTATTTATCTGTGAACAGTGCTCTCTTTTTTCTTTGCATATTTCTCTACAACTAGATGTCAAAGCGCTGGATTTTCCATTGGTAACTCACATCGACCAAAGTCGTTTGCTGATAAAATCCAATTCTTTGTATAAGATAATTGACACACTTTATAGCCAGCACCAGTGCTTATTGCCATGGCTGATTACCGCTAATAGAGCGGGGGATTCCACTACAAAAACATCTACCATCAAAGGCTTTTCCAGGTATAACTCGCTATCCGGTACCCCGTCATAATGTGTGCCAGCCCAAGCCTGGTGTGCAAAGGGGAAAATTCTCTAAGGTTTTACAGTCAATTATAGTCTTTATAGCTATAATAACTATGCAGAGCCAAGTAGAAGGTAGTTTCTTTAGCATATAGGTTAATCTAAAGTCAGGTATCTAATAAATGATCATTTTAAGGTAGATTATTCAAAATATTTGGCAACTGGCAGGGGCAAATGCAGGAGTTGTAGAGGGGGGTTTCCACACCACACCACCAGTGGGTGTGACCAGCATTCATGGGGGCGTGGCTATAATTTTAGACAGTGCTTGGCTGCTCTCCAACTCTTCCTATCCCCATAATATACATGGGCAATGCTATGTGCACTACTGTTAGGTGCAGCTCTCCCTTTTCAAGCATAACTGTGTGAAGTGGGAGCAGGGACCAGCCACCTCAAGCATACAGTGCCCCAGGCTTGGAGGGGGGTTTCCAGGCACTAGGAAACCCCACCTCGGTTTGCCTATTCCTGGGTTACATGCTAAGAGGTAGTAGATATATCTAGGAGACATTTGGACTTTATTTAGAAGTACTGTGAGAACAGGATACCGACCTGAGGGTTGTCTCCATATTTTTGTTAGGAAAAAGGAGACCGATCTGTGAAGCAGTGTAGCCATACCGCTACTATTTGTAGAGTCAGTAGCCTGGTGCAACGTAGGGTAAGCAGTCTGCTAAAATTTAGGCTAATAGTCATCTGTATGTTGGGTCTCTTATAGAAATACTACATTGGCCTTGACTCAATCATAGCTTCTTAGGGCCATTGAGGTCTTAGCATTATATGTGATTGCTTTTATGTCATCCGGAGGCAATTTTGGGACAATCAGCCATAGCAGTGGGAGTAAGAATTTGATAATTGCTAGATAGAAACTAAAATATTGAATGGGAGACATGATGTATGCATGGAACATACCAGGGGAGTGTAGACCATGGGAGGGGAGGTGGAGGGTAAAGAAAGTGGTTGAGAAGACAAACATGACTAAAGAAAGAAGAGAGAACAAAGACAAGAAGATAGAAGAGAATACAGAAAACAATAATTAAAAAAAGAGGCAAAGGATAAGAGGAGAAAATGAACTCCACATCTATAAAGGCCTGTCTGGAACTTGCGACTAAATTTGGCAGACAAAAAAACAAACTAAGGTAAAAAAGTGTTGCGTGAAATACTGTAACAGTCAAAAGACTCTTAAGATTAAATGAAAGGTGTAGCTGGGCCCAAAACATATCTTTGGCCCAAATCATTCCAGGTTATTAAATATCAGTGATAGGAAATCAAACTACAATAATACTTTGTCAAGGGGAACGACCTGTGAGAATAGAAGGTTAAGGTGCATCATGTACAAAAAGCTTATTGTCTATAGTGACATAATGCGCAGCAAATCTCCTATTATAAAACCCATCACAACTTATAAAAGCATACATAACTGAATATGTAACAAGTTTATATGCACAAGAAGGCTGTACATCTGTAATTAACTGAATAAAGCTATTCAATGGAGAGCTGCAAAGTAATGGATTTGTAGCTGTGCGTTCCTTAGTAACATTACAGTGCCAGCAGTCAGGGAAATGAAAGAGAAAATAGTGAGCTGGGGAAGAGTGAGCGGTAGGAGGGTAACTAGGCTTAATAAATGGAAAAGGATGGAGAGACAGGGACATATAGAGAGGAAGTTTTAGAGATAAGAAAAGGTATGAAGTAATAGGAGTGAAAAGGAAGGGATGAAAAGAGAAGGTAATCTGATAGTATACGAGTGTAATGTCCATCACTATTGTCACCAATAAAGATTGTCTGATGCGATTAGCGTGGTTCCAAAACACAAAAGAGATTTAATAGCTAAAAGTAAAACAAACTATTGCAAAGTATAACTGATACATACGCAGCGCACTGGAGCCAGGAAGAGTCATCAATCCTGAAGTCTGTATGGGCAAAGAGGCTGTTCCCGTACCAGTGGCCAGTTAATATAGTTTGGTTTGAAATAATCAGTGATGATGTCACAATTACACACAGCACTAAGAAAGTGCTTCATTGGTTCAGGGTTTATGATGTTCCAATAGAATGCTGGTCATAGGTCAGTTCAAACTATCCTTTTCCAAAGGTGGCGGCAACTCACTCCAACAGCTGCATATGTGTCTTCCCACGGAAAAACTGTTTTAAACTGACCCATTAACAGGGTACTTTTGAGAATTAATCTTACACTAATCATAACTAGTGATCGCTATGTGCAATCGCTCCTCTGATGATACTGGATTCCTGCTGGTAAAATGTGGATTAATATGAGACCAAACTCCATGCACTTATTAGGACCTGAACCATAAATACCTTTTATGTAGTTTTATCTTTCTATAAATAAACTCTAAGTTCTTAATAATAAAACAATGTGAGTTGGAACTTTATTAAATGTGACCTATTTACAAATGTAGGTGTGAATGTAAGTGTATTTGCAGTTTACCTGTGCAATTGCGTAATTAACCCCGGTATGACGAGGCATACTAATCACAAAGTAAACCAATTTTAATTCATTTAGAACGACTTCATCCAATTATTTGACTTCGACACGAGCTTAGACACAAAGCTAGAAAAGAAAATCTTTAGTACTGCTCTGGACAAAAGAGCAAACATGATGCATTAAACTTGTTTGTTGGATCGACAGTGTCATGGTGCAAACTTTATGCCCATTTGAAAAATGCAGATATTTATTAGGTATTAAATCGGTGAAATAACCAGAACCCCAGATGCTTTCAATAAACTCTCCACCAGTTTTGGTAAATTCCAGACATCAGATGGGAAAGGAGAACCAAGAACGCTACAGTAGAGTTATCACAACCTGCTGACCACGTTCCATTCTGAGTTTAGAAAAGTGGAAAAGGTCAACGTTGGAATTTATCTTGATGGCAATGCAGGGAGGCTAAGTAAGTTGGAAAAGTGCTTTTGGTCTTCGAGATTCCGTAGAGAAATCTGATCGCCACTGTGGTCAGCTATGAGTTGGAAGCCCCATTGGGACTGGATCTGCTTTTCACTGAGGATATCAGTGATCAGGCTAATAGATCTTCCAGCCATTATGGTAGGATTATATATGAGAATAAAGGTGAATTGTAGCTCCCTGATAGGTGAAACTACAGTCTGTCTTGGTCTTGGTGAGGATGGCCTCCTTAGATACGTGGTAGTGGAGATAGATGATAATATCACGGTATTGTGGGGGAGCAGGAGGTATTCACTGTGCCTAGTTGTGTGGTTGAATCAGATCTCTGTTAAGGAATCTAATATAGACGTAATGTAGATATTCCATATCTGTATGCAAATATATTGTATTAAGGTACAGAATGGTTGACACATATCTAATGGGCATAACTAGAAATATTTCTCCAATCACAAAGCAACGAATATATATATATATATTGTAACAAAGGGAGGCATTTATCTGACAAGATGCAGAGAAAACATACAAGCAGAGTAAGACATTGGCGCAGTTATGCACCTAGATTCAGGTTAAACCAAGTAAAGACTAATGTATAGTTTAAAGTTTTTTGTAACTTACATGATTTCCTCTCAGCAAACAGACAGGGTGTGTCTGTTAGTGCAAACAGAGCCAGTTATGGGCATTTTCTCTTAAAGAGCAGGTGGGTGTGTCACCTGTCCATCAAGCTAAGGCTGGGGGAGGAGTATCATGCATAAAAGCTTGTTTGTGTCATTTGTGCACTGAGACCAACGCTGGGAAAGCTGGCTTGTCTTGAGAGAGAGCTGCTCTATGTATAGCTAGCGTTTAGGGTCTCCATAATTGCTGTGAAAGTATACAGTGTCAAAACATTTACCATCCTGACAATAAAACTACACAAAAAGGAAGAAGTTGTTTGCGTGTGCTTCAGCAGTAGCGGGCTCTTGCCACAATATATATACATATATATTATGTGGATTAGTTTCTACCGGCCAACCTTGCCTAAATTGACATGTATTGTAGATTTCACACACATGGAAAGTCAGCTGTATTTGCTAAAACATGTATTGGTAGATAACACAAATGTTGCAGAATGAAAACATTAGTAATACGTTTTATAGTAAATATATCTATAATTTATATGCAAGCTACAATATTAATTAAAATTCATGAGATATACGAACCCCCAATAATACAACACAGATCTAACTAAGACATAATATTATTTGTAGGCCTGTGCTTATATTCATCTATCCTTCACTAGTCTTCTCTCCTGAACATCTTCTCGTTGTTCTCTTACCTTCACTTTACTAACTACCCAACTAACCTTCCACTCATATACCCCTGTTGACCATGTCTATGTGACAGTTCCCTATTACCAAAAAAATTTAAATAGAATTATATGTGATATTTTAGGTTCTGTTTGATATAAAAACACCAAGGGGGCAATTCAATTACCTGTTTTCACAGGTGTGAATAATTCACTCATTGCATGATTAATTTCACATATTTTTCACAGGTTTATTTGTTCATTTGTGCATTAAAAGTGTCATACTCATTGTGATGATTATGTAGTATATCTAATGACTGATTGTTATTTTCTGTTTAATTCATGTGTGACATTGTATATTGTATTTAACCTTATAATGTAATCTCAACTTGTGCTTTGCTAGATGATATGAGTTTGAACTTATGCAAGTGTCACTAATCTGTTGAAAATAGCCAGACCAAAGATAGAATCTTGGAGGAGTATGAAGCCCCAAAGTTGTAAACCATCTAGCCAGTCAAGCAGAGCAGAGGTGAGAATTCAAGGTCCTGTGAACATTCCAGAGCTCAGGACATCCCTAGCTCCCTTCGAAAGCCCTATGACATTTGGGAGATCAATCTGTCCTTATTAACAGCTAAACTCCAAAGGAGGGGGTAAGAGCTATGTGGGAAAAAGGTTTAAAATCTTCTGACTTAAGTGTGCTCTTTCATGTGGGGCTCTATCAAGACTGAAATGTCACAACTTTCTCAATTGTGTTCCCTCACACACCAGGTTTTAACTAGTAAGTAGTAACTCTGATTTTATGTCCTATTTTATTTTCTGGAACTTATTTGTGCAAATATATTGTATGTCTTTTTATTAATTTTTATAACTAAGCCTTGAAACCATTTTTCAAATTAAATACATTTAATCTAGTGTGTTCTCCGTGATTCATTGTGAACTTACGAAACCCAGGGAGGCTCATGCCACATGTATATATGATTTAAGTGTGAAACATTAAGAAGTGGTTCTGGTGAGCGTAAGGACACCATAATAAATCCTTTGTGGTGGCAGAAAAGGTGTATTCATTGCTAAGTGACTAAGGTGACGCCAGTCACGGCCAGCTGTTCAGATTGTTGTATCTGGGACAGGCTGGGTGTTTGTGACACTCATTATTTTGCTATTCAACAAAAGTAGAGGTAGGTGTGAAAAGTCCAAATGAATTTCTAAAATCTGTGAAATGATCACAGGTGTATAAAGTGTCCAAAAAACTTTGAACTTTACAAGATGTTGAAAAGTTCAACTTTAATTAGGAGCATGTGAAATGTACCTGCTGTAATTTATTTTAGATTTTGAAAATAAAAATTACATGATCATTTTGTTCACTTTCCTTTCACTATTTTAGGCCCCATTAATCATCATAAAGTGTATCTTTTTTTATTGAGGCTTACCACAGTGATAAATATTACTTATCTATGCAATTTACCATTATTTTATTAAAAATATCCAGAGAGATAGGCGTTTGCATAGACAATCGTGTTCAAATATCTATGCAGCCATGTTTGCAGTGATATAGGTTCAACACAATCTGCAGCGATCTGTTCAGGCTGGCGAGATAAAGCTATAGAACCTTGTAGAACTCTTCAGAATCTCAGAGACAGAAACAGAACTTTCCGTCTATTAACTTTTGCCAGACAGGTAACAAGAAAATTCAGGGGAAGACAATGGTTATTTCAGTGATAATAGCAACAGGTGATTAAGGTCACGGGAAGGGATCAGTACTGTAACAATGGGGCAAACTGGAACGGCAATGGGGTCAGAAATAAGAAACAAAGCCAGGGATCCGAAACAAAACACCCATGAGATTAGTACTTGAACACAGGAAATTGTAGGATTAAATATACATACATCTCTCCTGAACGAATACAATAGAGCTGCAGGTAGCAATAATCAGAATCACTTTCCAGGAACAGCCAGACAGAGATTAGCAGAAATAGATAACAGAATACTGCAGCAAGATTGTAAGATTGCTGCCTTTGAGGTTTAAATCCTTCAACAGAGAAGGATGTTACCATTGCTCTCCTTAAAGGGAGCATTGTTCAATACCGCTACCAGTAATTTTCAATTGAAACACTGACAATCTGCTGCCGAGTGCAATACTGCACGGTGGATTTACATAATAAATTCAAGTGTCTGCTTCATGGTTTAATTGGAATCAAGATAAATTCCAAAGAGGAAGATTTATCAAACCTTCTAAAAAGGCAACCAATCAGATTCTAGCTATCATTTATCTTGCGCATTCTAGAACCTGATTGGTTGCTATGGTCAACACCTTTAATTTTCCTTTTATGGAAGGTTTGATGATTCTCCACTTGAGTGTTCTTTTGAAGTGTTTGTCCACTTGGATCTATTTTTCACTTTGTCACCAATTCCCTGAGTAGAGTGCTGCGTGTACACATACGCAATTTACTTTAATTTCTCCAATCCACAGAAAATCCTTATTACACCTCTCTATATAATCCTTTCTCTGTATATCCCAACCGGTTACACAGCCTTTATAGTGACTGAGCAGTATACCGGTTGGCTGTTCCATGCTGGGTCCATTAGCTTGACTGATCTACCATTAGTCACTTTGAGGAGCGACTGTTCATTTCATTATCAGCTCCACTGGAGGAGAATATGTTAGCAGATGTCTCCTTAGACCCAGTGCTGTATTTCATTATGTTAAAAGGTCGTCGCCTGTATCTGTGCTGATATACAGCCCCTCCAGGGATCTGCAGGCACCACTCCTCTCTGGGAGTTATCAGTCCGCTGGGAGGTTTTAATGCATTTTAACTGCTCATTTTAACCCACTCTATCTTTAGAACTCTCCCCGGCTCTGCAATTATTCCATATCTCAGCACATGTGAGCCAGTTAATAACACTCATGCCACCGCCAGTACTTCCAGCGGCAGGTGCACACACAGTGTAATATAGATGACCTGTCAAGCAGCGGCTTTGATTGTGATTTCAACAGCAGTCGGGCTCCCTGCGCCTCTAATTACCTCCTATAGACTTAGCTTTATAAATAAAAGATCTCTGAAGATAATTCAAAGGGCCAAACAAAATTGAAAGGTTAACGTATTAATAATTTAAAAACAAGTCTAATGTTAGTAGAAGGTCCTGTGGGAACACAATTAGGGGCCAGGAGTACTTCCTGTAAACGCTAAAATTATTCAATGTTTTTTTAATTCTATTGTTGTTGTTGCTATTTTTATTATTATTATTATTATTATTATTATTATTAATGATTTTCTATATATTATTAACTATTAGTCTTCTTTTCATTTTTTGTGACTGTATCTATGCAAGAAGTTTTGCATGCAGTATGATATAAACGAAATTGCAGATTAACTAATTTATTAAGCCTTAAGTCAGCGGTTCCCAAAGTGTGCGCCGCGGCGCTGTCACAGGGGTGCCGTGGCCAGGAAGAAAAGGAAAAAAAACTTACCAGTCCGTCGGCACCTGGGACCCAGCATCCTCCTCCCTCCTCGCTTCTCACTCAATGTCGGGCGTGATGTCATCACAGTGAACTGTGTGTGGATGAAGAAGGGCACAGTGTGTGTGGATAAGGAGGGCACAGTGGATGAAGAGGGGCACAAAGTGTGTGGATGAAGGAGGGCACAGTGTGTGTGGATGAAGGAGGGCAGAGAATGTGCGGATGAAGGAGGGAACAGAGTGTGCGGATGAAGAGGGCACAGTGGATGAAGAGGGCACAATGTGTGGATGAAGGGGGGCACAGAGTGTGTGGATGAAGGGGCACAAAGTGTGTGGATGAAGGGGCACAGAGTGTGTGGATGAAGGGCCACAGAGTAAAGGTGAAGGGGCACAGAGTGTGTGGATGAAGGGCCACAGAGTAAAGGTGAAGGGGCACAGTGTGATGATTTTTGCACATGTTGTAGTTGTAGTTTTATTTTGTTTGATCTTATTCCTCTTATTATTAGCTGTACATTATTCTTTGACAGAAATATAATTGAAAAAAATATATACAAATATTCTTTTCCCTTGGATTTATGTATATTATTTTTGCAAACAACTTACTAAGTATTCCTGTCCTGACCTAAATACTTACTACGTTATTTTGACCCAACTACTTATAAAACGGGACTGCTCTGTAATTATTTTGGAGGGGTGCCTTGAAAAAATTATGGAGACTCTAAGGGTGCCGCGAACTGCAAAAGTTTGGGAACCAATGCCTTAAGCCATGCATATTTTGGTATCATAGCTATTTAACAAAAACCTATATCATAGATATTTCCAGCTAAGTATCACATTACGCCACAGTCCCCATCATTCTCAATGTCTGGGCAAAATTATAATGCTCCGAAAAGCTTAACTTTTCGGAACTTGACCCCCGATGGCGTTCTCTGATCTGAACTATGGGCAGGGCAGGAATCTTCGGATCCCTCTCCGGCAGACTTTTTGCTCTCCTCTGCATTAAATACCGGAAATGACACTTCACATGCACAACCTAAGGTCACACATTAAAGTCTATGGGTCAGATCCCAGAGTTGTCAGTGTAGTAAAGACATTGCGGGGACAGCCTCTCATCGGATGCACCGTCCCGGCATGATTTTTTAACAAATGACTGCATTATGTCATCCCTTGTTGTTGCGATAAGGGATGATAATTAATAGGGGGGATTGCAGCCATTAATAAATAGTAGTATTTGTTCCAGTTGTACAAGTGACTATACTTGCGCCTAACAATAGCGCAAAGATGCGGCTCCATAGTGTTAGTAATAAATACTGACTACACATTACCCTATGTGTCTTGACAGTTATTAATAAGTCCAAAAGTTGAATCTTCCCTGTAATAGAAATACTGACATGTCCTTGGTTTACCCCTTTAAATATTAACTGCAAATCTTTTTTCCTGCAGTAGTTAAAATTGAAGCAATGTGAATAGACAGCTGTGACTTTGTATAATATATCAACTGGAGAGGTCAATACGCAAAGAGACAATCAGAAGGGGCTAGATCGCGTTGCTGATGGTCATCATTGCGTATCTTTGCAGCACCCCTCCAGTACCCACTAGATATATTCCTCCTAAGAGGTATATCTTGGGATGTGTCCATGTCTAATTATCTTCGGGGGGCTTACTACACTCATGCCCTTACTATACTCAACATACAATTGCCCTCCCCTGTTCTGCATCTCCAGACATAAGAGGCCGCAAGTCTACAGCATGCACAAATCTAGATGTACACATTTTGGTGCACATGATCAGCCTGGAAATGAGAGGGAAAGACAAGGGTGATTGCTTACAGTGGCCCTGTCTCATACCCACAGTGGACTGTAGACTGTACCAGTTTGCAGCCTTTCAATTTGATATGGAACCAATGACATGACTGAGGCACTGTTTGACTAGTTTTCATGATGTCTGACTAATATTCATGAGGTCTGATTAATATTCATGAGGTCTGACTAATATTCATGAGATCTGACTAGTATTCATGATGTCTGACTAACATTTATGAGGTCTGACTAGTATTCATGAGGTCTGACTAATATTCATGAGATCTGACTAGTATTGATGAGGTCTGACTAGTATTCATGAGGTCTGATTAATATTCATGAGCCCTGACTATTCATGAGGTACCTGTGAATTGATAATTACATTCTTGTGAATAATATTTCAGCCTATACTTGTATAATTGTAAGGACACAGTGCCTCATTTATAATGTGCAAAAGGACTGAGGGACAGAGCAGAATCCTCGTTGGTGATGCTATGCTACTCAATTTGCTCAATTGCGCCTAGACTTCTGCCAAAGCATGTGGACTTGTGGAGCTGGAGGACGATGTTTGCGGAGGAAAAGTTTGCATGAAGGGAGTAGTTGGGTTGAGTCAGGGCGTTTCCTTGGATGTACAGAATACACACACCAATGTGCCTAGATTGCCCAGTGTGCCTAGTTTGCCCAGTGTGCCTAGTTTGCCCAGTGTGCCTAGTTTGCCCAGTGTGCCTAGTTTGGCAGACCATTACAAAAACAATGATTTTATTTTGCTGGTCAATATTATTAAAATAAGATTAGGGCTACAGAGTGCTCATTTTAGGAGCGTTCTTTGCTGCGTGGAGGTGCACACCATTTCCACTCCACCAAGGGGGCACGCAGAAACATAAATAAGGTTCATGTTAAAAGAAAAATTGCAAAATCACATTACCAAAAACAGATTTATCGTAGAAGAGGTCAACTACCAGTCATAAATCTTCACCAACCAGCCTGTCTCTGTGGTGGAACTGGTCATTGTGTCTAGCTGCTAATCTAAGAGCTTGGCCTTAGAAGCCCACCCAGAAATGTGTCTTCATTTTCAAGCACAACGTTCTACGGATCAAAACGTGGCGGGAAAATAGTCATGATTAATGCTCACAAGTGACAGTGCAATCTGATCTTGAGGCCATTCACTGACCCTGACATGATAATCATTTCTTTGCTCCTTTATCATATCGTCTGCCATCTACTGTTCTGTGACGCTATGAGCTGGCCTGTGATACCTTGTCCTTCAAGGCGTTAATTAGCAATATTACTACAGCTGAATCTGCCATGTTATGATGAGTGTTATTTGAGTTGCCCCATAATTTGTGATGGGAGATGGCTCTAACCTCGAAGATATACTTGTCTGACATCTTTCATTATAGAATACTCCGAGTGAGAGGCGACTGTGCACAAGGAAGACCTATTTCTCATCTGATCCACTTTCCTGAGCACGGCCATCTGGCGGGTGAGTGACAGATTAATGATGCCGTTTCGGAGGCTGGTGTTACTGAAATAGCAAGATGTGATGATGTACAGAGCTGCAGTACTACATGTAATAATATTATATGTATACTAATAAATGTGTTTACACTTGGGAGTTCACTATTTCCCTCGAACACTATATATAGACTCAATTTAACATAATAATAATAATAATAATAATAATAATAATAATAAAAAACATTCTATAATTCAACTGGAAGCACATCTCAGCTGCTACTGTACTATTAATATAATTCTGCAGATGACTACAGTTCAGTACACAATTCAGTTAGTAGGTGCAGGAGAATTGTGATGCTCATTCCAGTACTTAGGTGAAATTTCCTTCAGTCACTCTGTTCTAATAAGCAAGAAAAAAGAAGGTCATGTCATACTGATGTATTTTCATAGCTCTAAACATTATGGGCCTGAGTCATTAAGGAGAGCAAAGCATAAAAAAGGAGTAACTTTGCACCTGGGCAAAACCATTTTGCATTGGAGGGGGAGAGAAATTTAAAATGTGAGTACAGATTTATAGTTGGGGTAGGGCATGTCCTAGATCAGTTTTCAATTTCAGTGTAAAAATAAATGTATGAAGTATTTGTGTGCTAGATGAAAAAACAGCCAGTATTTAACTTATGTGCAAAATAATAAACTAATTTGCACCCCTTGTATTGTAACATGGTTTGTCCCGGAGAAGAGTTACTCCTTTTTTTTGCCTTACTTTCCTTAATGACTCATTAAGGAAAGGAATGGCTGAGTCATTTCCTTAATGACTCATCTGTCCTATGATGCTAGAAAATGCATACAAATAAATATAACATTAATATAAATGTGATGACTTCTCTCGGAGTCACACAAATCTTTTAATCCATCTAACCGAGTGTTTTTCAGCGGTACTAACGTTCCATCTTTTTTTATTAGGTTTAGAACTGAAAGAAACAGGTAAATTTAATAGTCTGCCAGACCAAACTAGGTTACCAAACTAAGCTACTCGGATGAATGTTATTCTGCAGAGGAATCTGTCTAAGTATAGTATGCGTGTAAAGTGTCACATACCTAAAGTGCCTGATGGCCTCAATAGAGTAGGATAATGTACCTAATAGAGCTCCGCTAAGTCTTGTATAGGTGCATTATAGAGTCCCATACTCTGCTTAGACATTACTGCTGGGATTATTAAACTTACGTTACAAACACAGTGCCTCCCCAATAACAACTTACTGACACAATAACATAGCTGGAGGCAGTAAGATAGGACACAAGTTTCACCTTTTCTAATTTGTTACAGTGCAAACAAAAACACTGCAGTGAAATAATTGCCAATTAATTCTCCAAGAGCAGAAAATACCTTTCTGACCCTATAGTGTTAATTTATAATAATTCACTGTCTCTCAAGCCCCAAACGTGATATTTACTAAGTAATTACAGCTTAAAATGTTATTCCATACAACACTAATGGGCAACAGACGGCCCTAGGTCTGCATCCTCCTAGCCCTCACCTGCGGCCTTAGCTCACTCCTGCTTTATTGTCAGATTTATTTGTTACAGCTTGTAACACTTGTTTGAAATGCCTGCTGACATGTTGTTACAGGTAGGTGTCTCTTTCTTTGGTTAAATGTCTTGTTTTAGCTTATTGCTGAGAGTAAGGGCAACGTGTGGCTCTTTTGATGATTAGAGTACCGCACCATGCTGCCAACGATATGTACCAGTTTGCCCATCACTGCCTTACAAGAATAGAAGTGTCACTCTGGTTTGGTATGTGCCCAGATTTACTCACACATAAATTTACCTGTCACTTTTGATTGGTTTGTGCCCAGATTTACTCACACATAAATTCACCTGTCACTTTGGTTTGGTTTGTGCCCAGATTTACTCACACATAAATTTACCTGTTACTTTGGTTTGTGCCCAGATTTACTCACACATAAATTTACCTGTCACTTTGGTTTGGTTTGTGCCCAGATTTACTCACACCTGACAGCCTGAGGATGGTTTCATTGTTCTGGAAGTTCAGATGTCAAAATTTGATCACTCTTTCCCTCAACATTAATTTCATTCATTCATTCATTCGTTCATTCAGTTATTCATTCATTCATTCTCATTGGCAATCACCCATACACCGAGCGGCTGAGCTACATAGCAAACACAGGCGCAAGAAACGCCTACCATAGTTTGAGAATCTTTACATACATAACTGTGGCTCTTCAAAGGTACATTTCTTATATGTTGAACTTGAATTTTAGATTTAGTAGAGCTCTTATGCCTTTTCTTGTAATGGATTGACTTAGCTTGAGAACAATATAGTAGGTTTGTTTATATGTGGGATGCTCTAGATCTCACTCTATTCCTTTTTAGACGTACTTGTATACAAAGAGCTAATTTTAAAGACCTAACAAAAAAGAAGAAAATGCCAGCACTCTCTGCCAAAGCTGCCAGAAATAAGGGATAAGAAAGGAAATCCCTAATGCTCTTTAGACAGATACAAAGTTATACAAAGATAATCTCCCTGTCGTAGAATAAGTGCTGACAAAGGCAAAGTAGGGATAGGGATATCAATATTTATAAGCAACAGCCTTGCAAAAGTAGAGCTATCGAATCATAGTGATTCCAAATATTCCTTAGTATTCAAAAAGAATATAAAACAACACAAAACACAATAAGACACAAAAAGTACCCCAAAAAAAACTTTTAAAAGAAAGTCAATTCTGATGATGTTGATGAAACAGTAACATCCAAATAGAAAGATAAAATGTGTAGTTGGTAAACTAAAAAAGTTCACTAAAGAGCAAACATCAGAGTCATCTACATGTAGTATACCGATGACTCTATGCATCCATCCTATAGACCAAAAGGTCAATAAACAGTTCCAGGAATATCACGTCAGGAAGAAATTTAGATGGGTACCTTGGGTATATGTAATGCCCGGTCAATCAATCCAAAAAACAGTAACAGACTTCCACTTCCGTCGTTGTAGATGGAGAAACGCCAACCGGCTGTATTCTCCTTTGCAGACTCCTTCGGTCACGACCACTTCCGGACTGTTATGCACATCATCATCATCATCATCATCATCTATTTATATAGCGCCAACATATTCCGTAGCGCTTTACAATTGGGGACAAACACAGTAAACTAATAAACAAACTAGGTAAAACAGACAAAGAATTGAGAAGTCCCTGCTTGCAAGCTCACAATCTATGGGATGTGTAGTATTCCATCATATTTAACAATGGAAAGAGAGCTTACAGTTGTAGACCAACCAAATCGCTCCCCATTGTAGATTGCGAGAAATCTCTCCATGAGTACTGGCTGTTCTTTTTCTGTCTTGTGCAAACGTTGGACCTTATTTAGAGTTACCCTTCTGAGGCTGAAGTTTGAGTTGCACATATCTCAAGAAAAGCGATGCAGCCACCATGATCATCAACCTCCTAAAATATGTATCTTAAAGAGTTCTTGGAGATACATGTAAGTCATAATCAGATGCATCTCTAAGGGGAGTGGTTGACTTGTGTCTACTGGGCCCTATTGTACTGTACCAACAAGCAGGGCTGCCAAGGGGAATTCAGGGCCCCGATACAACAAATAAAGGAATAGTAGAGTATGGTAAAAAAAATTGCGCCGCCAGATGTGTGGTCATGCATTTGGGGGCGTGGCAAATGCGCCATTGGGGCGTGGCTAACACATCAAAATCAATAGGCTCTTTTTTAACCCCTCTATGACAGACCCCCCCCCTCGTTTTTTTAACCCCTCTATGACAGGCCCCCCCCCCTCATTTTTTTAACCCCTCTATGACAGGCCCCCACCCTCATTTTTTAACCCCTCTATGACAGGCCCCCCTCGTTTTTTTAACCCCTCTATGACAGGCCCCCCCTCGTTTTTTAACCCCTCTATGACAGGCCTCCCCCTCATTTTTTAGCCCCTTTTCCTTTTCTTCTCTCTTGGTCCTCTCTGCTGCTCTGTGCTCCACTGCTCCAGACTGACCGAATCCTGGGCGTGACATGATGACATCACACCCGGCATTCAGACAGTCTGAATGGAGCACAGAGCAGCAGAGAGGAGGGATGCTGATGCCGCGATCACGTGAGTATGAATATATTTTTTTTTACCACCCTGCTCCCCCCACCAACGACCGAGCCCCCCCGCCGCAAAGAAAAAAAAAATAGTTTTGAAAAAAAACCAACAACAAAAAAATAACACGTCAGCGCGAGGGCCCGGGCTGGGCCCCCTGGCATGCCCGGGCCCGGGTAATTAGTACCCGCTCACCCCCCCCCCCCTCTCGGCGGCCCTGCTTACAAGTGAATCTCCCTGAATCACCCGTCCAAGCACTAGCAGGCACAAGTATAAGATATGCTCAATTCAAAATACGGGTGCAACTTGTGTATATGCGCAATGCGCTAAATTTTACACAGATAGATTCTTTGAGTGACGCAAATGGTCTTATTTCCAACAGCTGGTAAAAAAAATAAAAAAAATAATTTTGATGTTTTCAATGTCTTGTTTTCCCTAGTGTCTTTTATAACAGAGCTTAGAACTAACATGTTATAAGAGAATTGTCTTTGCTTGTAGAATATACTGCATGGCACTGCGTGCCAATCATTGTGGCAGCTACCGGTTAGAAAATGCTGAGATTGTGTCAGGATTATGGACAGAAGCTGGGATTGAAGCAGTGACAGACTCATGCGTTCCAATGCCTCTCAGCCCATTTAAACTGTGTATATTGATTGCATTGACAGGTGTTAGACATTGCTTATTACCGCTGTTAAGGATGAACTGATGTGCTGCTGGGATTGGTCGATTGTAAGTCTATTAGGGTGTCAGTGCTATTCACTTGTCGCCTGTACTATTGTTAGCTTGCCTTGGTGCTTGTGCTCTGTAGTAGTGTATTCTTGTCTCCCCAAGACTGCTCGTATTTTTACTTTTCTTGTCTGGCACCTGCCTCAACCTTTGCTTGATACTGGTTATCCTGTCTTCTGTCTGTACTAACCTCAGCATGTTACTGGTTATCCTGTCTGCTGCCCGCACTGACTTCAGCATGCTACTGGTTATCTTGTCTGCTGCCTGTACTGACCTCAGCATGTTACTGGTTATCCTGTCTGCTGCCCGCACTGACTTCAGTATGTTACTGGTTATTCTGTCTTCTGCCTGTACTGACATCAGCATGTTACTGGTTATCCTGTCTGCTGCCCGCACTGACCTCAGCATGTTACTGGTTATTCTGTCTTCTGCCTGTACTGACCTCAGCATGTTACTGGTTATCCTGTCTGCTGCCCGCACTGACTTCAGCATGCTACTGGTTATCTTGTCTGCTCCCTGTACTGACCTCAGCATGTTACTGGTTATTCTGTCTTCTGTCTGCACTGACCTCAGAATGTTACTGGTTATCCTGTCTTCTGCCTGTACTGACCTCAGCATGTTTCTGGTTATCCTGTCTTCTGCCTGTACTGACCTCAGCATGTTTCTGGTTATCCTGTCTTCTGCCTGTACTGACCTCAGCATGTTACTGGTTATTCTGTCTTCTGTCTGCACTGACCTCAGAATGTTACTGGTTATTCTGTCTGCTGCCTGTACTGACCTCAGCATGCTTCTGGTTATCCTGTCTGCTATCCTGTCTGCTAACCTTGTTACAATGCAAGGGGTGCAAATTAGTTTATTATTTTGCATTTAAGTTACATACTCGCTGTTTTTTCATGTAGCACATACATACTTGATAGCTTTATTTTTACACTGAAATTGAAAGTTGATCTAGGACATGCCCTACCCCAACTATAAATCTGTCCCCACATTTTAAATTTCCCTCCCCCTCCAATGCAACATGGTTTTGTCCAGGTGCAAAGTTACTCCTTTTTTATGTTTTGCTCTCCTTACTGACTCAGGCCCTGTATGTGTGCTAAATCATGTCATGACCAAAGTAAATGGCCACAATCAAGCTATTTGACATCTCACACGAGTGGCCAAATTGAACTATGACCCTTTCGCTCAACTCTTAGGGTGCATTCTTACAAAATGGCAGCCTTCACTGTGTGACGGGTGCGCTTGAAATGATAGTTTCATGGCTATTGCCTTTACTGGGGTCTATAATTGTTTTGAAAGCTTCCACACCTTTGCTATCATCTCGTTTACTCTCAGTTGTGCTGTGCTACTGAAAATAATTGTATGTTGTAATAAAATATTAACAATAACCCATTTGCTCGGTAGCCGGGGGAAAACTTCAAACATATGCTTTACTTTTTTTAGTGTCTATTTATTATTCATATGTTAGCTAGAGGGGCACTAAACACCTTCCAACACTAGTGTTTTGTACTGACCAGTTACGGTTTTATGCTAAATGATGTCAGTAAGACACCTGGGATGCACAGCAATTAAGCAATGAAACAATACTTAATCATCCTATTATCAATTGGAAGATGTAATACT
Source organism: Mixophyes fleayi (assembly GCF_038048845.1). Classification (NCBI taxonomy): domain Eukaryota; kingdom Metazoa; phylum Chordata; class Amphibia; order Anura; family Limnodynastidae; genus Mixophyes; species Mixophyes fleayi. The sequence continues at coordinate 20,538,380 of NC_134410.1, forward strand.
CCATTTAAAACCCCATTATCATTGCACATGGACAAATCAGTTATTCATTATTTTGTTAAAAACAAGATCTACAAATATAATCTTCTTTGTAGCACTGGAAGTTAACTGTTTTGCGTCTATCAAAGAAAAAACCCAGTGCTCGATATATCCCAAATTATATATATATGGTATCAGCTGCATATCAATATAAATGCCCATGTATGTATACAAAAGAAAAAGGCAATTGTTGTCAGCACGTATCCTTAGCACTGCATATATGTGCGTATCTAACTAAATGAAAACATGAGGTATTGGTTCATATTTTGATCAAAACATTTAAGCCTGCATCCCTAAATTTTAAGTCTGCTCACCCACTGGCGTAAAAAAACACTTGGTTTTTCTAGCGCTTTTTTAACGCCAGTAAAGGCATGCACAAATTTATGGAGATAGATCCTATTGGCTACAATTACCCTATACCAGTGTTGGACAACTGGTGGCCCTAGGGCCGCATGGGGCCCTCTGAGCCTTCACCTGCGGCCCCCAGCACTTTTCTGCTTTAAGGATTCGGTTGTTATAGCATGAAACGCTTGTTGAAAAAGCCTGCTCGTGAGTTATTATAGCAAGGTGTCTCTTTGTAGCCTTAAAAATAAGTATTTGAGTGCAATGAGCTTAAAAATCAAATCAAATCATGTGTAGTTCCCGTTTAAACTCTCCTGTTTTATAAAGTTGTCTTGTTCACTCTCTTTGAGCTTTGTAAAGTGATAGTGTGTCTAATAAGCATCAGAATGAAGAACTAAATAGCAGCAACGCTGTCAGTATCTGCACTCTTATAATTTAATAAAAAGTCTCCCCTGGATAGTGTGGGAGAGGAGTGGCGCTAATTGGAGAGCTCTGCCGCCACTTAGTGAATCTCCTCCATTATCTTGTCAAATAGTAATGTGGAGGCCGATGTCAGTGTAATTATACCCTCCGAGTGAGAACTGAGTCTTTGTACATTGCTATCATGCACTTATCATAATAGATCAACGTGTACTATGTCTACACCAATCATCGTGAGGCCAAGCTCCTTGTGCAATAAAGAGCAATTATCATATAAAAATGCCCCTTGCATATACTATGCACCCCTGTTGTTACAATATAGTAGGAACTAAAGCTATATTGATTATGTAGTTTCCAAAAAAAAATACAATAAACAGCGTGCAGTCTGAGTTCCCTAAAACACACACTAGGGTTAATTGTGTCAGCAGTGAATTTGAAGGATGGGAGAAAACCGAGGCAAACACATAAATAAGGCTATGGTCGAAAATCAAACTCATGACCGCAGTGCTGTGAGATAGAAGTGCTAACCACTGAGCCACCACACTGCCCCAGCAATCTATATAATCCTTATCGATCTGAGAGATGGCAAACAAAACAGTACTGAAATACTTACAGAAAATGGAAGTTGGTCATTCAATTTATAAGCTTATATGTCTGTTTATAAGCTATGTACCTTTGCTGCTGCCGCTTACCACTATTTTTTAGCATTGCCGAGTCTGTTCCCAAATTCGGGCACATACAATGAATCTGCTAGTTTGACAATATTCAGAGATTAAAGCCGCTTGCCTGCTTCAGATTATCATACATAGAAGCTACCATATGTTATTGTATTGCTTTTAATAGTGTTGTCTCCAAACTGGGAGAAATGCAACTAGCCCACATTTGATATCTAGGATCCTCTCTAGTGCTGCAATTGGTTTATATTTAAAGTGTTTAAAACCAGTAACAGCATTTGTGTTTAACTGATCAAGTGTCTAGACTTTAGGTATCTTTAGTGTGAACTACTCCTTAGGTAATAATGTATTTTTAGGAGATTTCAAAGCGTTCAACAATGATTCACAAGTGCCGGTAAACTGTAAAAGCTCATATTCTCACATAAAACACAAACTATGTTAATTTATTTGCTCGTATTCTCCAACTTGTGATGTTCCCTGTCTCTGAATAGCAGTACTATACCCGCTGTATGGAAATTATGTCAGGGGGTTTAGGTGATGATTTATGTAAAATGTCTGTGATCACTTAGGTTAGGAAATAAATATCAAATGATAATTGTATTTCATTTCCTCCTAACCTTATTGGGCATTATGATTGAACACAGATCTGCCCAGATAAAATGTATGCCTATAGATGAAACAACCCCTATAGTTGTTTCATCTTAAAAAACAGATGTTAATTCAACACTATTACATCCAGTGGTCCTGTCCTTTCTATTTAATAATATTATGTTTTTTGCCACATTAAGTATTATCTCTTATTGCAATGATGACAGAAGACTTTTTGACTCAATTTAATATACAAATCATGTCGGAACAGAGCGTCTGACAGGGAGGCTGTCGTGGCGATGACTGTTTGTAATGAAGACTCCGTGTTCTAATGTCATACATGAACAGTTGCCATTTGTGGCAAAGAGCGCAGGGGAGAGCACCAACGATCCCTCTCCTACTATGTTACCCCCATAGGGCCTTAGCCATTAGGAGTCAAACTCATGACCCCAGCGCTGTGAGGCTGAAGTGCTAACCACTGAGCCACCGTCCTGCCCAAGGTACTATACCAAGACATCATACTAGCAAATCTATATGCACCTAACACAGGACAATCAGGGTTTTTGAACAGAACTACGGAGAATACAAAAGGGCTGACTTGTGGTCAGAGGTGACTTTAATTCTGTTGTCTCTCTTCTTTAGACAGATGTGGTCCTACAATTGCTTCATAGGTAGCATCCAACACAAGGGCTCTTAGTAAGTGTATGGCCAAGGCTGGTCTGTTTGATGCATTGAGGGCACTTAATTCCACATCAAAAGTTTTTACTTTTTATCCAATAACCCATTGTTTGGAATGTTGCTTAGATATGCTAATAGTGTGCCTCCAGTCTGTCCAATCACTCTCCAGAGATGACCTTCTCTGGATCCATGGTCAGATAACTCCATAATACTGGCCTCAGTTAACTTGCTGAAAAAAACCAATTAAACCCTTCTTAACATCCCTCAATTTGAAGAAACCAATACATCCCAGCTCTAAGAATATTTAATACTCACCTATTCTCAGAAACACAGCTTCACACAATTTGGGAGGTTCATGAGGTGGTCATGTGTGGGTCAATAACGAAATACAACTCTCAACGCAAAATAAAACCCAATAGTCGTCTGCAGCTGACAGTCTGTCCTCACAAATACAGAAACTTCAACAGCTCCATAAAAAATCCCAATCGAAAAAAAAAAAAATTTATAGGCAGCTTTTCAAATTGAGAGGGAGCTTCATGCATTGTTGGTTCAAAGATCTGAAAGATGCCTACGGTGGCTTAATCAGAAATTTTACGAGAAAAGTAGCAACACAGATTCATTATTAACTAACAAACTGAGAGCAGAGAACGCATTAAAAGCCATCGCGGCCGTGAGGTATAATAAAGGTTCTCTCACTTATGATCCAAGACTGATCAACAAAACATTTCATGAATTTTATGATGCACTATATAATGTTCACAATAATGCAATGAAGACAATTACTGATGTACAGCATATTCTGGCACATCACCTAGTATATGTTTTCAGTAACATAATACAGGGAGGTAAATACCACTCTGACATGACAGACAAAGGTCATATCTGAGAAATGTGATTTTGCTAAACGGACGCCATCTTGTTGCCTTATAGCCATTTTGTTCTGTTATAGCTTAAAGACAGATTAGATACAGCTGGTTTGTAGGAGTAGTTCATTGTTTGCAGGAGACTGTGCTTATAACCTTGGACATAGCAGACAGGAGATAAGCCAACTCCCCCCTGGGGAGTATTCATGTGTGTAAATGAGAGAATGTAGTAACATCTGTGTAAAGGGAGCATGAGTGGTTAAAACCTTTTGGGGCGTAGTTTTCTGTAATGCGTGATTTTTGCTATATAGAAATGGACTTGTAACTAATAAAGCAGAGCTAATTGTACACGCAAACCATGCAGTGTATTTAATTCTCTCCAGCTGATGAGCTCATAACTGATAAACTGACACTTACAGGTGAACAATCTGATTTAGATTCGACATGTCCAAAAGACTTAACACTATCTTAATTAAGATGATACGGACCAAGTGGGCTTTATACCCATTAGACAAACCTTGGATAAACCCCGTTGGAAGCTGCAGTCAGTTATTTTAGGATTAGATGCAGATAGAGTTCAGGCCTCTTTAGAATGATGGCTTCTTCTATGAATTTCTGCAGTCTATCCCAGACTTATATTATATTCCTTCTTCTGTATTGCTGACTAACGTTCTATGTTCAGGATGGGAAGTGATACCAGACAGGGGTGTCCTCTGACCCTTTTAATTTTTGCACTATACATGGAGCCCTTTGTTTCCACAATCAGATTAAAGTATACTTGCCAACTCCCTGAAATAGGGGTGATCTCCCTCACTCCCTGAAGAGTCTGGCATTCTCCCTGATGCTGAGCCAGTACAAGACGTGGTTGGCTTCGCCATCTGTGGCATGATGACACAGTTCAGAAATTGTGTCCTATGTCCCTGCGTTGATGCCTATGGAGTTGGCCATTTTCATGGAGACCAAGATTAAATCAAAGACTGACAGGTAAGACAACATGTCTTCAATAATGGAGACAGAAATGTAAAAGATACTTCAGTCTCTAGAGATTCATTGGCTGCTTTTCTTTAACGCATAGTTGAATACTCTCCCAGAATGTCCAGGAGACTCCCGGAGTTCTGGAAGACCTCCCGGGAGAACAGGGCAACCTCCTGGTTCTCACCCACCGCAATAGATAAGTGGCCCGCCCCCACACGCACACCTCCCCCGGGATCTCCCTGAAGCCAAGGAGGAAAGGTTGGCAAGTATGGATTAAAGCCAGATGTGTTATGGGTGGAAATTGGCAATATACAATAGAAAGTATCTCTATTTGCAGAAGACATGTTGTCACGACTACCCTAACAGAATAATTATGGAATCCGTTTAGGGTGCAAAATCAATAACTCCAGATTGGAAGCTCTTTCTCTCCATCCTCCTCAACGCATCCTTGGACCCTTGGAACTGAAGTTTGAGTTTGCCTGCCGTCCCCTGGCTGTACGCTATTGAGCAGTATCGTTCACTTGTGAATATCACCAATTATTACATACAAATGACACACACATTGCTCAACTCCATTATACATATAAATATTATGCTATCAAAATGAAAGATTTATCCAGATTTTTATATTTATATCAAACATTTCCTGTACAGTATTTGGGGCATATTCAATTATCTTCCGGGATTGCGACTACGCGCACATAAAGTGCAATTATGGTACCGCCACAATCTGCAGAATAGCAGTATTGGGAAGGAGATTCCGGAAGATAATTGAATGTGCTCCTTTAAATCAGTACAAGCACACTGTAATAAAATTATCTGCAGTGGGAAGAAACTCAGAATAATGAGATCTAGCCTAGCAAAACTCACTGCAGAGGGGTGCCTAGGTGTCTCTATCTTTAATTATCTTTGGTAACTAGTCATATCGTGGTTAACACGCTGCCTGAATTGTTTCACGGGTCTTTGCAAAAAATGGAGAGTACAATAGTCGCATCATTTTCATCATCTACAGATAAAAAGTTTTATTCGCTCTTAATAAAATTGACTAGTTTGTGTTAAATAACACAATTTGCACAAACTCTGACGGGCAGTCGGGAAAAATCTCTCTTTTATATAAAATAGTTCTATTCCCTGATTCTCAACTCTAGATTCATATGAAGCATTTTGGAGATGCGATTTGGAAGTTTCTCTAGAACGGGGGTATAGTCACTCATTGGACAAAAGAATTGCAAAAACTTTATTGCTATGAGAAAGAACATGTACAAAATATACCCAAGATAGTTCTCAGTTCACACCAAGGTACAATATTTATTTCCTCAAGCCTCTATTTTAAGTTGGAGAAAATGTGAGGGAGTAGAGACATTTTTGCATATTTGGTGGGACTGCCCAATTATTTCTCAGTTGTGGAAAAACACCTTGGATCTTATTGAACAAGTAACCAATGTCCATGTGTTAGTGACCTGTTAGGCCACCCTCTGTAAATCACCGGAAAAACTAAACAGCGCTGCTAAATGTCAAATGGCGAAAGGATGGAAGAATCCAGAAATGCAGTTAGCCAAATTGTTTGGTATGGTGCATTGATGCAATAGATAACACTTGATACAATAATATGTTGTGAAACTATATCGGGTCTAATCAACAGCATTGTATTTCCTCTCTCACCAGGTTACCCACCTAATAATAAAGATAGACCCAGCAGTCTTGCAGAAAAAAAATAAAGTACTTTTCATCCAATATGTAATTGGATACAATAAGTATGTAATTGGGCTTTTGTGAAGTCCTGTTATTGAAAACTGCTCAAGTGCTTTGTGTTGACCTTGTAAATAATTTTTAAAGGCCATTTAAACTCTTAATAGGCACCTCTGGAGAATGAGCACTGATCTGAGCATCCTGCCCTTATAACATAGCACTTACTGCTTTGATTGCCCATTTGTTTTCAAGTCTAACTCTAGCCATATTTGTGCCAGTTTTATTTTCCGAGTATTTAGCCATTGTCTACGAAATTGGCCAACATTGACATGTGTGTGGCCCCAAAACTATCGCCCTGAATGATCAAAATCCAATATTATTGGATAAGAACTGAAATTTCCATCAGCAGATGATGTATCATCCTTCGTGTGGGGGGTTCATTGGTCAGTGATCCGTACTCGCTGCAGGATCTTTGGTCGAATATTTAAGTAACGTTGAACTATTTAATATACGCTTCCCTTAATATTTTTGCTTATCCAGATGCATAAGGTTTTCAGAGCAGGACTTTCACAGCCGATTGCCTCTGTCTGAGAATTCTACAACACACACAGTGGGAACTGAAATGTTGGTGTATGATGCCATAACAAATAACTTTGTAGGTAGGCGCCATTCCACATATACTTTTTATGTATCCATGGTTAATGTGAACTGGGGGAAGTAAGCTCAATCACAGCTGCGCTGCACTCAATAATTTCCCTTATTGTGCTATATTATATAATTATCCTATCCACTTCTGAATGCACTTATCTGCAGGGTAGCCGATCCCTATCTACACTACTCCTTGGCGAGATTTGTTCCAATGCTGCGTTGTCAAGGTTTTAGGAGAGTTATCAGCTGCAGTCTGGTAAAATGAAGCTTACATTATCTAGAGATTTTCTCCTCTGATTATCTGGTGCGTGGATAATCACCTATTGTGTGCAGCGCAGCTGTCATTGAACTTACTGCACCATATGGGCATCTCTATTATATTTTCCTAAATTGAATACCTGAGAAGCAACAGGTGGTTTTAGAAGGCTGCTGGCTGATGGGAGTGAAGTTTTCTACCTTCCGTGAAGTGATTTAAGGGTATATTGTTATTTAACTATTATCAACGTAAGAGAATAACAATTTACTGCTTTCGACAAGTGTTTATTGTGGCTGGATTGCTATAATGACAACTGCCCTCTTCTGAGCACTAAACTACACATAAACATAGTTGAAAACACACATATATACATATTTAATCAAATTGTGGATGCCCATTTACTGCATAAAGGTGGCCTAATTTAACAAATGTATGGGAATAGTGCTGTACTGCTGTGACTGACATACAAGCAGGGGCAGACCTAGGGGTATATTTACTAAAGTGCGGGTTTGAAAAAGTGGAGATGTCGCCTATAGCAACCAATTAGATTCTAGCTGTCATGTTGTAGAATGCACTAAATAAATGAAAGCTAGGATCTGATTGGTTGCTATAGGCAACATCTCCACTTTTTCAAACCCACAGCTTAGTAAATCTAGCCCCTAGTCTTTATTTTTAGGTGGGGGGGTGGCAATTTAGCATAATCACGCCCCACCTTCATTCTGATTGGCCGGCCCTGGTTGGCCCCGCCCCTTCCCATTTTGATCGGCTGTGTCTTGGAACTTAAATTTAGGTTTGTGCTGCTAAGGGGAGGGGTCGATTGCCCCGATCGCCCCCTCCACACCCCCTGGATCTACCACTGCATACAAGCACTCAGCATACAAAACGAAGCGCAGGTGTTTTAATTAGAACGGGTTCCTACCAGCATTAGTTGTATTATGTAGGCAAATGCATTGTTAGTGTAGGTACTGTGATGGGATGAGGGGTAATGTTTTCTGGGATAGACAGCTGCACTTTACATGCAATCAGCCAAATACGTCACACCCATGCAATGCATTGGTTTAAATAGCCTCAGCTAGTTTTATTTAAACTGCAGCGTGGACGCCTTCTTCCACCTTCACAATAACCTACCACGTATGATAAACTTAACTTCTATTACTTAAAATAAAATAAAGACTCAGAGACTTTGTAAGTGACTAAAGGTCACAGTTTATTAATAATTAAATCTTGGTGGCGGAGAACGAGTAATGCGGGACAGCTAACCAACTGATTACCTGAGCTGAGCGTGGAAGGCCAAATGGCCACAAATCCCCCTAAACCAGGATAAACTCCCTTACTGCTTGGCCGGTGCTAAATCTGGCATCAGCATGACTGCACCCACTCTAAACTCACAATGACGTACCGTCACTAAGCATGTCAAGGGATCCTCTATACTAAAGGACCAAGAGTCTCCCTTACCGCGGAGGGGACAGTGACCTTTGGACAATCAGAGTTAGCACCGTATGTATCAGCCGCTGATCACAGTGTCCTCCTACCAACTGTGTCTGTTCTGTGGTGATGGGAAACCAAGTGTTAAAACATGACACGTTCTAGCTCTTTTATACCCAGGGATAGGTGGGTGGGATCTCGAGCACCAGAGTGAAGGCAGGTTTGCAGGAAGAGGTAACCCATACAAAATCCATTACACTACCCATGGACTGTGATTGGTCGCCCTGGAGCTGAGGAATTTAATTATTTCAGGTCAGTGTAAACCAGAAGAGACACACACGGCATGCGTTTAAGTGCTTTCATCTATAGGGACTCTTTTGTCATAATAGCATGAAAATAAACATAAACAAAATCCTTGCCTGTTTGGCTTCTAACTAATACACTGGAACTCCCTCTCTAGATGGAGGGACCTAGTGTCCCACACACACACACATACAAAACAACAGAACTTACTGATCACAATTTGCATTACCTCTCAGGAGCCATCTGACGCTCTCCCCAAGTATTGAGAGACTTTTACCAGCACAACACAGAAGCCATCTACTGATTACCAGCAGATTGCCTTGGTAACTTGGAACACACAGAATGGGCCTTATGTTTGGCGCCCACCCTCTTTTCTCCATACATACCCCAGGGACCCTTATATTAGCTTTTCGTAAAGCTGAAAGAAGCTGAGAAACTTTTCCCAAACAAAGCAATTTTCCCGGGGTTTTAAGACACAAATGACAGAAATTTAGGACTTATATATCTGCCATTTACTACTTTCCCAGTGCTTTTATCACAGTACCCAGCTATATGAACTGGAAGTCACCCTGTTATTGTAGATGGGCCTCCGAAATGTGATCACAATGTGCGCTCACAGTTACATATAGTGTTATACACAAACAATGAAATAGTGTTTTTATTGTGAGAAAATCCTCAATACATAAATTACAAAAGGATCCATGGACAGGACGGTTCTCTACTCAATCTTTACCCTTGGTGGACATAAAATCTTATTTAATAGTGTGGTGCAAAGGGAAATGTGCCATGTTATTAAATAAGCCACGTAGAGTAAATTTATATAACAGATGCTCTCTATGGATTTACGATAAAACCGGTTTGTAATTTATAAACATAAGGATCTTCTCTAAGCCTGCATTCCGTAACTTAAACGATAACTCTTTTATGTACTGTATCTTCAACGGGGCATTCCGAATAATTAAATGTTTTCAATATTTTTATCTGTAACCTTTAAATACCAACGAACATTCTGCAATGTTGGTTTTAAAGCACAATTTTCCGAAATGGAGTATTCTAATTTAATCAGCATTAGCCGGCGTTTGTACCACAGTCTCTAAAGACGCACTACTATGGTTACGGTTATTCAAATGATTTCTAACTTATATATCTGAAAACAAGTGTCACGTTGGTTGCTAAATGAAAATGGCTTATCTGCAGATAGATAGGGCAGCTTATTCTATAATAACTAGAGTTTCTGCAAAATTTGATGTTTGAGCCCACTCGAATTATAAAATCAGTGTAATAGATGAAAGCATTGTATTATAAGGTACATAATGGCACAAGTTGTCATCGGTCTATGCTATATAGCAGTGCATAATGGTATGGATCAGTAATGGGCAAGTTGATACACTTTGGGGAGCTCATGTGGCTCTAGGGCTGGCATAGTGATGGTATAGTGATTGGCAGACATGGGCAATGTTTGTTTCTCCAGCTTGTCGATGTCAAATAAGTGGATGAAAGAAACTATATTGAGTAATATTGCTTTACCATGCGATTGCGATCAGTGCGCCACGTGTCATGACGCAATCGCACGATAAACAACGCACACATACACTTACACTTTCACATTCACTTGTAGATAGTTCATTTTTATAATAGTTCCAACCCACAGTTGTTTTTGAACAAATGTCATTAAATTTATAGTTAAATATGATAATGTTAGAAGCACTTTATTGAGATCTAAGGTTCAGGCTACAGGAAAAAATGATGACATTAATTTCTGTGGCTTGTGGGTTAGAACTATAGCAGCTTTATTGCTCTATTTCTGTACTGTTTTTTGGGGATTTTCCCCATTTTTGGGGCAGCTTTTTCTTTCCCCGGGTTCCCGTCAATATTTTAATTAAGTATTTATTTATTACACTGTAGTACAAAAAAATGAAGCAAGAGCATTATTTTAAAAAAACCCGGACACAACGGACCCAATTCACCAAGGAACGTAAATATCGAATTTGTGTATAATTCGCAAATTTAATCGGCGCATACCCAGAAACGGGCCATACGAAACTAAACGCAGCAACGCTCAACTCATCTTCGTACGCTAAGGACACTTACTACAGCCTACGATTTCTTGGAAGGAACGAGACGGGGAAGGAACATTCACCCGTAGTCAATGTACAGTAACGGGGTGCCAAACTCAAGTGCCCACAGCTACATCCAATTCAATGGACAGCATGGGTGGCTAAGTGGTTAGCACTTCTGCCTCACAGCACTGTAGTCATGAGTTCGATTCCCGACCATGGCCTTGTCTGTGAGGAGTTTGTATGGTCTCCCCGTGTTTGCGTGGGTTTCCTCCAGGTGCTCCGGTTTCCTCCTACACTCCAAAAACATACTGATAGGTTAATTGGCTGCTAACTAAATTGACCCTAGTCTGTATGTATGTTAGGGAATTTAGACTGTAAACTCCAATAGGGCAGGGACTGATGTGAGTGAGTTCTCTGTACAGCGCTACGGAATTAGTGGCGCTATACAAATAACTGATGATGATGATGATGATGATGAAGCTTTGGCCATCTCAAAGATACTTGTTTTTCTGCCATATCTCTTGCTCCAGCTACAGGACTAGCCTAAGTCCTGAGTACTAGTGTTGACAATCTCCTATGTATGCTATAACATGTGCTTGCAAACATGAGCAACTATAAAAAAATATTTTATGTTCAGTAGACATTACAAACATCCAATGTATTTTATGACAAAAAAACTAATTTAAAAAAAAACCTTTTTTTTTAAGCTGTCTTTAATGCCTATTTTAATAGCTGGTGACATTAATTGAATTGTCTTTTTTCCCCTGTGCGTTCTTTTGCGAATTTATATTTCACGTAAGTATTGGACGTATCCTGTAGTTGTGTAGTAGAGTACAACAGACCTACACCTGAATTCATCAACAGCGGTATCTTCAAATCTGTGATATGAGTCGGTCTCTGTCTTTATAATAAACAAATACTGCTTGATGGTCACTGGATGCTAGGTGCTCACCCACATCTGCACCAGATATTCTGTTACCATTTGTAAGAAGTCTACTATGGTGTCTTTGCGAGTGGGCTCCCTCACCGTTTGCTTGAGGGATGCTCCCTGCACGGAATTCAGAATGTTCCTACTTCAAGTGGAACTTGCAGAAGACCCCTCCCAGTTCACATCCGGTAGATTAAAGTCCCCCATGATTATTACCTCTCTGTTTAACGCCATATTAGTGATGTCTTACAATAGGTTGCTGTCCAGTTCCTCTTCTGGACCTGGTGGTCTACATATCCCCCCAGTACAAAGAATAGTCTTCTACCCTGTTTCTATGGTCAACCCAAAGGGCCTCAGTTTTTCTTCGATACTTTGTATTAAAGTGGTATTTATACTTCTTTTCACATACATTGCTGAGGGATTCAGAAAGAAAACATACTTGGGGGTAAATGTAGGAATCTCCGGATTCTTCATCTCCGGCGTGTTCAGCCTCTTCAGCGCTTAAATTTAAAGCGGCGCTGCATTGTAAAGGGAAACTTCCCTTTACAATGCAGCGCCGCTTTAAATTTAAGCGCTGAAGAGGCTGAACACGCCGGAGATGAAGAATCCGGAGATTCATACATTTACCCCTTGGTGTAGAGTTGAAGATGGGTGAAATAAGAATAAATTAACGTCGGGGGTAGTCAGAAGTGGAGATGATTTAGAGATGCCCCCAGTGCATTCGGCACTCAATGTAGTGTGGAAGAGTCAGTGACTGCACACGAGGAGTTTGAAATACTGTTTTACATGTTATTCTAGATATTGTTTGCAGATTCTGTAGCCCTAAAGCACAGTACAGAGACTGCACATTCCTGACAATGTAATACATCACTTTACCCACATACCTTTATCATCCTCCGCTGGGTATTATATCACTGGGGTATTTCATGTGTGAACCAAACTAGGTGCTATTGTGCCGTTGTTTCACGAATTTACTACTCCCACACCAGGCACCTCCAGACTGATATGTGTCCTTGGTAAACAGACTATTGTAGAAGGTTTCTCTTTGTGAACTGACAGACAAAGCACCGCTCATACCTTCTGATGTGACCTAGTTGTGGGTGTACAGAAATTCACGACTTCAGCCTCTTCCGGAGAGAGATTTTATTACAAAATATCTGGGTGGATTACAAAATATATATAAAAAACTAGAAAACATTTGCAGGTCTAGTGGAAATTAGAAATGGAATCAAGACCATTGTCCAAGGTGGTTCAAAGAGGAGAGTTCTTTTGTTTTGGGTGGATAGAGAAGGGGGGTGATCATGTTTATGAGAATGGAAAAAAAGGAGGGGATCAGAAACTTTATCCAGCTCATTTCCATGGAAACAAGTCTGTAACAGCGATCCGACTGCAGATGAGAGGGTCAAGAAACAGCCGTGTTAAAACCTCTCACGATGAATCAGCTTTTAACCGTCTGATAGCCGAGGTGGCTTCCGGCTCTCCGCGTCTAACCATCTCTTCATCCTTGTAATAGCAAGCACAAACACTAAATAAATCAGTGTAGCAATAAATAATTTATGACATGCTCATTTAAGAATCAGGAAAGCCCATCCCTTGGTGCCCTGTTCTCTGGTCTAGAAATCAAACTGCTCTCGTCCTCGTCAAGTAGTCATTTTTACGATGGATTTGAGATTAGATTCTCTCGCACACAAGTTACGCATCTCAAGTTGAGTAGACGCCTGGGGCAGGGATGTAGGACACTAGTAAGTAAAAGGCACTTAGACGGAGCTACTTCTTTCTGATTGTACAAAGCGTGGAATGTTTCTTATGCTTTGTAATTATAATAGAGTCAGCGAAATTTCCACTTAAATGTAAATTAAACTAGCAGCAAAAACAAATTATTATTTTCACACAGATCCCTAATAGACCACTGAATGTTATTATCCTTCCCCAAAACACTCCTTAAATCTAAGGAGTCCACATGAACATTATGGGCAGCACGGTGGCTCAGTGGTTAGCACTTCTGCCTCACAGCACTGGGGTCATGAGTTCAATTCCCGACCATGGCCTTATCTGTGTGGAGATTGTATGTTCTCCCTGTGTTTGCGTGGGTTTCTTCCGGGTGCTCCAGTTTCCTCCCACACTCCAAAAACCTACTGGTAGGTTAATTGGATGCTATTAAATTGACCCTAGTCTGTGTGTGTATGTTTGGGAATTTAGACTGCAAGCTCCAATGAGGCAGGGACTGATGTCAGTGAGTTCTCTGTACAGCGCTGCGGAATTAGTGGCGCTATATAAATAAATGGTGATGATGGTGACGATGCATGAAAGAGTACATTTACATGCATTTGTGCAGTGGAAAACATCTCAAAATGCGTACCGTTCTACAACACTAGCATAGGCACCAGCTTTACGTCAGGAGAAACATTTGTGGATACTTATGCTCCATGATAGCACAGACATAGCATAGAAATGTGGCTTGACAGTCTTAGTAGTGCAAGCAAAAGTGGCATTACCCTATTTATCATTTACAGTGTAATGAAGTGTCATATGCGCAACAGGGAATGATATCTGGACCGTGTTATAAATAAATGCAAAGTCGCACTTTCCATAAAATAAAAATATTAAATATAATTAAATACAAACACAAATGCAAAACACAAATTCAGTTCAATTTATATAAATGCAAACATCTCTTCCACTTTAGAAACCAAATTTCTTTTTTTCCTGCTGCAGTCCAAATGGAAATGTCAGTTTAGTAATGCTAATAGACGGTCACGACGTCATATAATATAGCAGCCACACTAATGATTTAAGTGCTATACTCGGACAGCGCTCGTCCTGATCTCCTACATTCTCTGCCTCTACCGCTGTAAAGAATATATTGGCTGCTTATGCACGAATCAACTTTATTTTTATAACAGAATTTAGAGTTGAGCTAGGACAATCCCCTCTGAGCTCTAAATCTGTCTGCACAATTTACATTTGTCCCTGTATTTGTCCCCCATCCTGCAGTGCAACATGGTTTTGCCAAAGGGCAAATTTGCTCCCTATTTTGTTCTGTTCCTAACTCTAATGTCCCTGTATTGTTAATTTTTTTCACTGTGACTAAGCAGTTCCATGGCATATGTTGGTGCCATAAGATAGTATAATGATAATCGGGCATGGGATGAAAAGCAGCAATTTATTTATAAACAAAGTATAAATTGATCCAATCTGAAAAGACATTTTTAAGATTTACAAATACAGGGCTCACTCTTTATAGTGCCAGCTTAAAGGACCATTAAATTCCAAAATTGAAATTTTAAGATATGATCCATGAATATAAAGTACATCGTTCAGTGTTAACCTGATATTCCTCTGCAGCTCTGTTATCTAGTAAAGTATAACTTCCTTACTCCATTACAGACATCCTATCAGATGTTTAGGACAGTTTCCTATTGGGACCTAAAAAAGGTCAGAAAGCTTATTCTGCAGGCTGTTGAGTTGCTGTGGTTTTTAAGCTCCTTGAAGTGCTACAAGGTTTTTGTTTTTGCTAATGAGAAGGGGAAGCAGAACAAAGTGAATTAGTTACATTTGAGGACAGATTTAAATAAGAAATTAAGAATTAAAAAAAAATAAGATTCAAAAAAAAAAGCAGTGGGCTTAAAATACAAAAGCACAAAATCTCAATTTGCGCATAAATTACCTTCAAAGTGCATTGATGAACAGAGGAACAAGAAGGCATTTCGAGCTAGAGGAGATCAAGTCTTGTTCTTTACAATTTGTGGGATGCATTTCGCCCCTTCTACAGTCATGGCCAAAAGTTTTGAGAATGACACAAATATTGGTTTTCACAAAGTTTGGTGCTTCAGTGTTTTTAGACCTTTTTGTCAGATGTTGCTATGGTATACTGAATTAAAATTACAAGCATTTAATAAGTGTCAAAGGCTTTTACTGACAATAATATTAAGTTTATATAAAGAGTCACTATTTGCAGTGTTGACCCTTCTTTTTGAAGACCTCTGCATTTCGCCCTGGCATGCTGTCAATCAACTTCTGGGCCACATACTGACTGATGGCCGCCCATTCTTGTCTGATCAATGCTCGGAGTTTGTCAGAATTTGTGGGTTTTTGTTTGTCCGCTCGCCTCTTGAGGATTGACCACAATTCTCAATGGGACGAAGTTGCTGCATAAACTTAATGCAATTGTCAATAAAAGCCTTTGACACTTATGAAAGGCTCGTCCCACCCACTCGCAAATGGGTGGGGCTCCCTTCTGGGACTTCAGACATTTCCTCAATTCATGATGTTCTGAATACCTAGTGGTGGCCGCTCTTGTTAGACTTTGTAATGGTCAATGAATGTCAGAAGACAGGGGCATCTGACACATGGTGGGAAATGACATCCAACTCCAAAATGGAAGCGCATTTTAGCCATCAGCCCATAAGCTGGTTATCTTTTGTAGCTGTGGATCTTCCAGGGGTTATAGTTTGTTACAAATTCTGGCCAACAGGGAGCTATTAGTACTGGGAGTCCCAGGGAAGGGCCTCCACCTGCGTTACCATTGGGAAAGGGAGAAGCTTATCAATAAGTTAGAAATGAATGCTCATTTTTTTAGTATCTTGGTTATCACTGAATAAGGGAACTTAGTGCCCTGGAAGCTTTAAATATTTTCCTATTGACTTGTACTTTTCACGAAGAATCACTTTGCTCTCATCAGTCACCAGAATATCAGCCTATCCGTCATACCTTGGCAGAGGCTCCATCAGATGTTGATGTCGGTCCACTCACAAGACTGCCTCTTCTCTGCAGAGTTTTTTAAAGCTGTTAAGCACAAAAAACTATTATTAGTGACCTGTGAATGTTGGTCTCACATTTTTAAACTGGGCAGTTGCCTAGTTTCATAAGACACAATGAAGCAAAACCTTCACTTCTTTACCACTACTTGTATACAGGGGCACCGAGTAGGGGGTACAAAGTATTGGGGCCCTAGCAAATGTCACAAAACTAAGCAAGCATGGTAAATAAAAAAGTGTTTCATTATCTCAACAATTTGATCCTATTTAGCACTGGGTTGAGTTATCCTTTAAGTTTAGCATGAATATTCCCTATCATATTATCTGGTTCTCACTTACCCTGCTTAGGCATCCCGCTTCTCAGCTGGCATGCATCCTGTTCTGGCTTTGTGCCTGGTGACGCCTCTTCTTCCATGGTGAAATCTGTGGTTAACGGAAGTTCCTCTGGAGCCCCAGTCAACTTGACACAGGAATTGGCACAGGCCATGCCTTGTTGCCCATTTGTTTGAGAATATACATTACTGACCCTGGCTTTGTCCCCTTCCTCTTGCCCACTGTACACTTTGTATCGGATCATTAGAATGATGATGAACACTAGCACGGAAGCTACGATGATTCCTCCAATGATGATAATCATAGTGCCCCCTAGGAACTGGGTGTGGAGCGGCCGGCACTGTCCACTCTCCTCCTTTGTGTTGAACTTGACACATCCCACCACCCGTGTGGCAGTCAGTGAGGTCATCCCATCATCATAGACAGCCAGGACACAGAGGTCGTACTCACGTCCGGGGGCCAAGTCATTGACCAAGAAGCTTCGGTTACTTGGGGGAATCATCCTGCATGAAGAGGATAAAGTTAATATTGAAGATGCCAATGAGGAGGAAAATCTAAACTATAGGAAAACTCATTTGAAATTGTCAATATATATACTGCATTTGGCAGTGATTAATGTAGGCTTGTCATCATGAGTGTGCCCGTAAGTGAATATGGAGGTCTGGTATGTGGTGTGAATGTATGGTGAGCCTTCACTTTTATATAGAATTCCTTTCCTGAGAACACCATGAAGCCACATAAGGAACAACATATCTATATTGAACACATGTTAGTGCCGGGGTCTCTTGGATGTTGCCATCATTAGTTTTGTTTGAGATATCGACTTAACATGGGTATGGCTTTGTTATTGTGTATGTTGCAATAAATTGTTCCTTCACCCTTTGCCTGTAGGAGTGTTTCTTTTATAGAATGTGTACATATGTGTATATATATATATATATACTTATTGGTGTTTTTTCATGTATTTAGTTATTGAACTCTTGTATTTTCTATTACACACTGGGTATATTTATTTTTCTACCTGGTCAATTATTCTCTCTGTCAAAGTGTTTTGATTTAATGCTAATTTGGTTGTCTTTGTTTGATTTAGTGGGACAGATTCAATCGGCGATGTACCTCAGAGCATTACGGATGCGCATTTATTTTTACCGCTACTACAGGAAACATCTACCACTACGGCACCTCTATGGGGCGCAAGCAAAAATGAGCATTACTTCTGTTAAAAAAAAATAATCAAATTGTTTTACAACTGAATTCCCCCGAATTAATGTTATTTCAAGCCCTGACTTTGATTATAGATCTTATTTTTCTATTACCATCATATGTACTGTTGTTGCAAGATTGTTTGCTTTTTAACATTCCCGATTTTGACAAGAGCCAAAAATAAAGATAAAAAAACACAATAGAATGTAAACAGCAGTAAGAGGAAACAGCGGCGACTACTAGGCAGGGCCGGTGCTAGGGTCCATGGCGCTCTAGGCAAAATTGGCGCCCTCCTCCCTCCTTCCCCCTCACCCCGTCTCTCCTTACCTTGTCTCACCACCGCCGCCTCTCTGCTCCGTCTCCTCCCCTCCACTCACTGACACTAGTAAGTGGAGGGGAGGAGACGGAGCAGAGAGGCGGCGGTGGTGAGCAATAGCCTCTCCCCCCTCCCCCGTGCATCTGCATGCTGTGCGTCGGCCGTGACAGGTATGGTCAGCGGTCACCGCACAGTTTTAAAATTAATTTCCAGTTCTCCAGGCGCCCTCCAGAGCCCGGCGCCCTAGGCAAGTGCCTAACCTTGCCTAATGGGAGCGCCAGGCCTGCTACTAGGTCATATCACATTTATCAGGGGATTCCCTATGTGAGAAACACAATGTGATATAAGTGAGATCTCTACTTAGTATTAAAGTAATGAAGACCTCTCTCATCGAGGGTGGATGATCCCCTTTTTAAAATGGTTTAGACTATGGTGTCTATTTATGACTCTTCGCATTTTCTCCCCTCTAATTACCATTTCTTATCACAGTAATAAGAAGTGAATTAACATAGCAATTTATCAATTATTGTTAAGACGGGACGGCAACTCAGATAGCGGCCTGTCCCGGTGAAGAGACTATGGTAAGCTGATCACAAACGCTATCACTTTACTTAGAGGTTCTGACCTATGCCCTGACATCAGCCATCAGACTGCGCATGCGTAGAAAACAATTAGTGTAAGGAGAGAGGGGGGAGGAGCACTAAGTCTGTAGGGGAGGGATCCAGAGATCCCTCTCCTGCAATGCTTTCTCCATAGGCTGGAACAGCTCACGCCATCTTCAGATGCAACCGTGGTCAAGGCCTAAAAAAAACTGAGCTTTTTGGAGTTTGATAAATAGTCCCCATTGAGATAGGGACTGTGCTATTCTGCTATAGTTAACCAAACTCAGGAGATATCTCTGGATATTTAGGATTTAGGATTTTGCTAAATAGCCAGATACATAAATGTACCATGTAGTTTCCGTATGGTTTAAGGCTTAATAAATAAGCCCCTATAAGTCTAATAGGTTAGGTGCACCTGAAAGCAAGCAGGGCCACCTTATGTTATGGGTGTGGTCAATTCACAATAGACCTGGCCCGATCTCCTGGGGGCGTGCCCAGCACGTATAAAAACACCAGGGTACTCCCAACACTCCTCCCATCCACTAAAATCACCCTTCAATTTGCCTCTAGAGTGAATGGCACCTGCTTACCATGATGAAAGGGGGCATACCTGCTCCACTTCCTTTATCAGTTGGAGTACCACAAGGCTCAGTCCTAGGTCCTCTTTTATTCTCTATCTACACCACTTCTCTTGGAAAACTAATAAGCTCCTTTGGATTTCAGTATCATCTCTATGCGGATGATACACAAACTTATCTATCCTCTCCTGATCTTTCACCATCTGTGTTGTCTTGCGTTACTGACTGTCTTTCTGCCATTTCATCTTGGATGTCTTCTCGCCAACTCAAACTCAATCTTTCAAAAACTGAATTAATAATATTCCCATCCAAAAACAGAAGCGAACTGCCTGACATTTCTATTTCTGTTGATAACATGACCATAAATCCCACCCCGCAAGTTCGTTGCCTAGGTGTAATCCTTGATTCACAACTATCATTTATTCCCCACATCAACTCTATATCTAAATCATGTTACATACATCTAAAGAACATTTCCAGAATACGTACATATCTCACACAGGACACTGCAAAAACATTAATTCATGCACTTATCATCTCCCGCATCGACTATTGCAATTCCCTCCTTACTGGTCTTCCCAAACTCAGACTTGAACCCCTACAATCTATTTTGCACGCAGCGCTTAGATTGATTTTCCTTACTAACCGTTATTCCTCTGCTGAGCCACTCTGTCAGTCTCTACATTGGCTGCTTGTATATCAACGAATCCAATATAAAATTTTTCTACTTACATACAAGGCCATCAACAAAATTGCACCGACATACATTTCCTCACTTATCTCAAAATATCTTCCTACTCGACACCTCCGTTCTGCACAAGATCTACGTCTCTCCTCCACTCTCATCACATCCTCCCATTCTCGGTTACAGGATTTTTTCCGGGCTGCACCCACTTTGTGGAATTCCCTCCTATACACAATAAGACTTTCCTCTAGTCTTCAAACCTTCAAGCGTTCACTGAAAACCCACCTCTTCAGACAAGCTTATGATATTCCTCAACCACCATCTTAATTTCTATAGGGTACCCTATTACCATCCTCTACACAGCTAACGCAAGACAACAACCCTCTGACCAACATTGCAACACACACAGCCCACTCAATACTTTTATCTTTGCAGTCTGGCTGGTCCATTGTGCAATATGATGTAGCACATGCCCTTGTGTTTCTAACTCCCATTGTCCTATAGATTATAAGCTTGCGAGCAGGGTTCTCTTACCTCTCTGTCTGTATGTATTACCAAGTATTGTTTTATCAATGTTTGTTCCCAATTGTAAAGCGCTACGGAATTTGCTGGTGCTATATAAATAAATGTTGATGATGATGATGATGATACCTCCCAACTTCCAGGACAAATGTGCTAACCCTGTGAGACAGTCCCCCGAAATCAGGACTTCCCCACCAAAATCTCAATTGGTAGGTTCCTTTTAGTAACTACAGACATGGAGGGGGAAGGGGGGTGTATGTTAAGTGGCTTGCAGGTGAGGTGGCCTGGCAATAGCTGTCCATTCTCTATTCTCTGACACATGCCCAAAAGAGCAGAGTGGGGGCTCGGGTGGTTGAAACAGCATCACCGGGTTCTCCCCCAAACTTCACTATGGGGCTTGGCAATGCCGTGCTGCACGCCTGTGTGTGGGTATTTAGTGCCATAAAAGTAGGAAGAAGGGCATAACTTTAGCCATAGTAGTTCCACAGCACAGGAGGTACTGTCCCAGAGGAAACATGCGCCTTAAGTATGGCTTCAAAATGACTTTACCAGGCAGTTATATGATTAGGAAAACAATGAGGAAACATGAGTGTATATATAAGTCAGAATAATGTGCCAGATTTCTGTCAATGCTGTTAGTTCTCTCATTTATTGACTGCTGACTGGGGATGGTACTGGCATTGTGCTGGGTATGAATTTATGGTGATATGTAGAGGGCCCCAATACCATGTTCCTAGGGGCCGAGGCTTTATTAGGTATGTGCTGGATAGGGGTAACATCTGCTATCAGGCACTAGGGGCCCAGCAGTGATGCCTTCATTCTACAATGGATGTGGGTAGGTAAGAAGTGAACAGGCAAGAAATAAGGAAGGCTGGTATGGTACAGACAGATATGAGATTTCTGAGAGCCACCAGAACGGCAGGCAGTGTGGTTGAAAATCCTGTAAACAAAGTAGGTGTTATGTATGTGGCATTACTGTGTGCGGTGGGTGTTATTGGTGGCGGGTAGCAGGGCTGCCATCAGAAACTGTGGGGCCTAGTACCAAATAATCTGGCAGGGTCCCCCTCCCCATACATGGTTCCCCCTCCCTCTTTGCCATACATATACCCCCTATCCCTCATCACAGTACATTCCCCCCACTCCCTCATCACAGAAAAGGTTCCCCTCCACCTAAAGAAAATGTCCCCCCCAATCACAGTTAATGTCCCCCTCTCTCTCCCCCAATCACAGTTAATGTCCCCCTCCCCCCAGGCACAGTTAAAGTCCCCCTCTTTCCCAGCCCAATCACAGTTAATGTTCCCACCCCCACAGTTAATGTAACCCCCCCCCCCCCGGCACAGTTAATGTTCCCTCTTCTATCCGGCACTGTCCTATAAAATGAATATCTAATAATCTTACCTTCTCCTCTGCGATGCTGCAGCTCCCGGTCACTGATACCCTGCGCGCTGCACTCCCAGCCTATAAGTCCCTGGAGGCAGAGCTTCAGCATCGAGGAAAGGAAGGGCGGCACGGTCAGTCAGACTGAGGGGCCCAGACAGTCCAGGGAGCCTGGACAGACAGAGATGTCTGTCCGGGCCCCCTATTCTCTCTCCGGGCCCCTCACAACAGTACTGGTCGTATTCCCCCTGATGGTGGCCCTGGTGGGTAGTTGTGTGATGAGTTTAGATCATATTGTATGTATTTGTGTCGGAGAGTTATCTTCAGCATTATGTATTGTACTGTAGCATTAGGTACAGAGTGCCCTTCGTATTTTGCAATTTGGTGGCAGTGGGGCACCAATATTATCTTAATGTCTAATGCCATTCAATGCACCAAAGTGGACAGGAATCAGTGCCACTGGCATTAAGGATTGCGGTCATCACAGTTGTGACCAGGCATGGCGTCTAAGGGGCCAACTTCCACATTCAGGTCATGTAGACACGTATATTACCAGAGCAGATCACACCAACTTAAACGGTTACTCCGTTAGCTCCAACATGGGCAAAAGAAAAGGAAGAAAGAGAAGTTATTCATAAAAATAGGACAGAGCGGGCATATGGGAGGTTGAAGGGGACAGGATATAGAATAGACACTGGAGAGACCACAGTGAGCAAGACAAGACAGGTCAGAGACTAAAGACTACGAAGATAAGCAGACTAAATGGTGGGGGTGATAACTGAAAGCAAAGGACAAAGACAGAAGATCCAGGACCAAGAGAGAAGGATTATGACCAAGGCAGAAGACACAGGATCAACACAGCAGGATGAAGCCAACGAATGCTGAGCTAATACTAGGGATTTACCGCAGTGAATCCGCAAGGCAGAGGGAAAAGTGAATTCATACAGGAGACACTTACGGGGGATTTCCAGAGATGGGCAATACCTGGAGATATTTAGGTAAGGAGCGGTTCCTATATCCCACCCTACTCTTAGATCTAACTACCTTGTGTTAGATTAAGACAACACAGGAGGTATCTGTTTAAATTAATGCACATGCACCCAGTCCTCTTGTCACCAAGATAGCAAGGTCTGAAGAAGACCAGGGATTAGGCAAGTCCGGACCTAATAATCCACTCTATTAACAGATGGAGTTATGGGTTAATTAAATGATGGGTATTAAAACTTGGGGACCTAACAGTTCCTTTTTAAAACAACAATAGTATAATAAACTTTGGATAATTTACTGAATGAATCCTCTCCAGGACTGTGCGAGGAGAGAACACAATCCCATCCAGGATGAGAAAGATCTACCAGGCGTCATGAGTAGAAACAGAACAAACTGTCTTGGAAAAATATGATGAAATGAATAAACAACACATGTCCAATGGAAAAAACATATCAAGCAACACATACAGTTTAGAAGCTATCATAGACAGTGGTGGAAGTAGGGGTGTATACGGTGGTACGCCATATGGCCACTTCTCCTACTCACTTCATTGTATCACTATCACATTCCATTCACTTCAATTTTCCATTCCACTACTTCTAAATTTCCACTTCAACCAATGGTCTCGTCTATGCATTAATGTTATTTTCATAGATGGACAAGTTAAAAAAATGACATGCCAAACTGGTTCATTATTTCCTTGTGAGCCGCAGGACTGTATGATAATTTACTTAATCTGACTGAGGTTCTGAAGACCCTTTCCGGTGATCTTAAGCACTTCATAAACTGCAAAGAGGCAGAGTTGTATCCTGTTCCGACTTGTGGTTCTATCCATTGTCTTTGAACAGGTTTTGACATATCAATAAACCTTCACACACCACAATGTCATTCGCCAGCAGTCTGTTTGCTCTAAGCATCCAAGTAAAAATCCACAAAGATAAAAAGATTTCATGCAAGTTTCAGTTAAATTAGAAATACTGTAGTTATACTGTGGTTACACGTGTGCATAACCTTCTCAGATCAGTATTAAGGCATATGACTACAGTTGTCAGACAAAATAAGCTTTTGTTTATGCTCACAGGCTATGTAACTGTTGGAGACTGTGGACCGCAAATGAGTGAGCAGCACCTGTGTTATACTGCCTGGGTTGGTTACCATCAGCACTAAGCTTTGCTATGTTTGGCTGGTAGCACTACAACAGTTGGATCTGAAGTCTCTCTCTGCTGAAGTGACACCAGCCCCAGCCTAGTCAGTACAAGGTTTAAGTCCCTGGGAAAATGGGGCCCACCACCAATAGGGACAACTGGCCAAATACTAAAAAGTATTGGAGTTCTTCCTGACACCCCTGAGCCTGTGGGTGTCAGGGTCATAGTGAGAAATGAAACATAGATGAAATACTATTGTGGAACTACAAATGCCAGCAAGTTCTGGCAGACATTGAGATATTGGGCTTGCTGACGGTTGGTGTCTGTGTAACTATTTGGATTTCAGCCAGATGACAGTAGTGTTAGTGTTTGGTGTCTGTGTAGCTTTGTGGAGATCAGCCAGATGACAGTAGTGTTGGTGTTTGGTGTCTGTTAAGCTGTTTGGAGTTCAGCCAGGTGACAGTAGTGTCGGTGTTTGGTGTCTGTGTAGCTTTGTGGAGATCAGCCAGGTGACAGTAGTGTCGGTGTTTGGTGTCTGTGTAGCTTTGTGGAGATCAGCCAGGTGACAGTAGTGTCGGTGTTTGGTGTCTGTGTAGCTTTGTGGAGTTCAGCCAGATGACAGTAGTGTCGGTGTTTGGTGTCTGTGTAGCTTTGTGGAGATCAGCCAGATGACAGTAGTGTTGGTGTTTGGTGTCTGTTAAGCTGTTTGGAGGTCAGCCAGGTGACAGTAGTGTCGGTGTTTGGTGTCTGTGTAGCTTTGTGGAGATCAACCAGGTTACAGTAGTGTCGGTGTTTGGTGTCTGTGTAGCTTTGTGGAGATCAGCCAGCTGACAGTAGTGTCGGTGTTTGGTGTCTGTGTAGCTTTGTGGAGATCAGCCAGGTGACAGTAGTGTCGGTGTTTGGTGTCTGTGTAGCTTTGTGGAGATCAGCCAGGTGACAGTAGTGTCGGTGTTTGGTGTCTGTGTAGCTTTGTGGAGATCAGCCAGGTGACAGTAGTGTCGGTGTTTGGTGTCTGTGTAGCTTTGTGGAGATCAGCCAGGTGACAGTAGTGTCGGTGTTTGGTGTCTGTGTAGCTTTGTGGAGATCAGCCAGGTGACAGTAGTGTCGGTGTTTGGTGTCTGTGTAGCTTTGTGGAGGTCAGCCAGGTGACAGTAGTGTTGGTGTTTAGTGCCTGTGCAGCTGTGTGGAGTTTAGCCAGGTGACAGCAGTGCCGGTGTTTGATGTCTGTGTACCTTTGTGGAGCTCAGCCGTTGACTGTAGTGTCAGTGTTTGTTGTCTTTTTAGCTGTGTGGAGTTCAGCCAGGTGACGGTGTCCTGCCGATGTGTAACTATTTTTTTTGGGAACTGCCAGAGCACAGGAGCACTGTGTGACCTTTAGTATAGTATCTTTTCTATCCCTCAAGTCCATTGCCTAGGGTTGATCCTCAACTCCTCCATTTCCTTCAAACCTCACATTGAGTCCCTCTCCAATTTCTGCCATCTCTACCTCTGGAACATGTCCAAGATTCAGCCTTTCCTCGGCATGGAAGCCACCAACTCTTTTTTACTGCAACATAATCTCTAGCCTTGATTACTGTAATTTTCTTTCTGGTCTTCCCAACTCCCTCCTTACCCCTCCAATTTATCCTTAATTTTGCTGCCAGACTTGTTTTTCCCCCACTGCTCTGCCTCAGCTGTCCCTCTCTGCCAGTTGCTACATTGGCTCCATGTGGCCTACATAATTAAATGTAAACTCCTCACCCTCACCTGCAAAGCTCTCAAGCAATCCTCCCCCTCATACATCTCCAACCACATCTCTACATAGAATCCTTGCTATCCCCTCCACTCTGCCATTGACCGCCACCTCGCTATCACACTGATTACCTGTTCTTCACTTCACCAGGGCTGCTCCTTATCTACTGAACAATCTCCCATACCCTTTCAGTGTGGCCTCTACTCTCCAGGGCTTCAAGCATTGCCCGAAAACTCATTTCTTTATTCAACCCTATCATCCCCCCTCCTATCTCCTTTGCCTTGGCTATCACATCCACTCCCCCACTCGGTACCCCCCTAATTGTGTCTTCTCCTTCTCGTTAGGATGTGAGCTGGGCCCTCTTTCTCTTCATGTTCTCCTTCTACTACTGCATCACCCTCTGTATTTCTAGGCTGCTTCTCTAGCCCTGTTTTCTTGATCCCAAGCTGGACATCACTCTCGCTCTCCCGTAAATAACTTGATCTGCATTACCAATTATCTGTGTGTGATTTGTTTAATGACTATGTGTGGTCTATGTATTATTTTGGTTTTTCGTGTATTAAATAATGTGTTATGGATTTTGCATTATACATAAAAGATAATAATAATAATAATGATAATAATTATTAGACAGCAAGTCTCAACCTTGAAATATTTTTCAGTAAACAGCAATGAGCAACTCTCACATTTCATTGAAATATACAGCAAGACCCTCACTCTAACCTCACTTTATTATCTTGTCAAAGTAATCATTGCACCACTTGTTTGAGTAGTTAAATGTGTTCCCCTGACCCCTATTATATTCTGCCACTGATGTAGATGCTGGGAGTTCAAAGGGGAGTGCGTAGTCTCTATATATTTGTTTAGTTCGAGGAGTGAATCAAGTGTGTAAGTTATTATGTGTAGCTGTCAGGAGAGGGTAACAATTGTTGTGTAGCTGGGCCGATGCTTGGATTTCTCATTAGAAGGTCAAGTGTGTGTTACTACTTGACATATTATTTACTGTGTTTGGTTGTTGTGTATCTGCAAGAAGTTCAGCAAGTGCATGAGATATTAAATGCAACAAACACTGCATGAAGGAAGGAGACATTGCAAGGAGAAGGTCAGGGACAGGCCAGTGCAATGCCGCTCTAGCAAGAACCAGTTAGGAAACGGAGAGCAGAGCGGGGCATCTGGGAGGGTGCGGGATCGTCAGGGCCTTGGACTGAAACGGCGACTCAACATTGCTGGGCGGCACTCACCTCCAGTTCCTGTCGGGGCCGCACCCTCTACACCCATGATAGTTCCGCCACTGGTGCTTATACTGTGTCATTATGCTGTCAGTAATTATCCCACCTGAGTCTACAGACAGAAATCCTGAAAACATGACCTGTTGGTTGCACTTGAGGACTGGGTTTGAGTGGCGTATGTGCTAAGTTGCTGCACATCTGATAGAAATTCAGCATTGGAGGATTAAAGGGTTTTTCACCCCCAGATGATTTTGATTTATTTGCTTATACATGCCCTCCTGAAACTATTACTAAGTACATAGCTTTTGCTTTCTACCGTCCATATGCTTTTCAGCCATGTCTTTATGTCTTCAAGCAGACTTGTTCCCACTGTCCTGATATACGACACAAAGCTTTATCCAATGTACAAGTTGCAAGAGGACACATACAAGATAATAAATGAAAGGTATCTGAAGGTGGACAACCACTTTAAGTCTGTAATATGTATATGTTATAGCATTCTGGGCAAACACAATATATAATAGTAGGTATGTAAATTAGCTTTGGTCTTGTGCAACCCACCTGTAAATTAGACTGTCATCGGTGGAGCTGTTGTACTGAACCTGGTACATCCGAATCCCAGGTATGTTCCTGTCTAGAAACCATTGTATAAGAGCTGAAGAGTGGCTCAGCTCTGCAGTTATCACCTTGCGCTCTGGGTGGCTCATAGAGTCATTATTGGAAGCTCCAGGCTTAGCTTGTGTGAGGATGTCTGAAGGCCCCTTATCTGGTCTCAGCCCCCTTTGACTGGCATTGGCAGGGTGAGGAAGGGGGCTCACTGTCAACCCTACCGATGCTGTGGCGTCTCCAGCAGTATTTGAGGCAATGCAAGTAAACAAGCCGCTGTCTCTGATGGTAGTGATGGCAATCTCAAGGGTTCCATTTTCGTAGGAGACGGCCCGGGAGGAATTTGAAACAACTTTACCCTCTGGTGACACCCAGTGAATGGAAGGCTCAGGGTCACCAACAGCTTTACATTTCAGGACCACTGCCTCTCCTTCCATGACGGAATTGTGAGGTGAGTAGTGTGTGACAACAGGAGGTTCGCACATGAATTCTTCTTCCGCTATACTCCAGAAATATTTCCCTAGAAGATTAGAGGGCGATGCACAGGTTTCCAGGTCATCCTCCCTAGTCAACCGCCTGAGCCATAACAGCTCACAATTACAGTGCAGAGGATTTCCCCCAAACCCCAGCACAAGAGACGAGAGGGGTGACCCTTTGGACTTAGCATAGACTGGTATGCGTAGGAATAAAGGATCTGGAGGAATAGTCTTCAGCTTGTTTGAAGTCATGTCCAGTCTGGCCAGTTTGTGAAGGTTAGTGAAGACACCTCCGGGCACAAAGTCAATAAGGTTGTGATCAAGGCTCAGAGAATTTACATTGGTCAATTTCGAGATGGTCTGCCAAGGAATCTGAGCCAGATTGTTGTAAGAAAGGTCCAGATCTTCTAAAGTATTCACAAAATCCTGGAAAGATCCTGGAGAGATGTTGCTGAGTTGGTTGTTGCTGAGGATAAGATGTCTCAAGTTTTGCAGGCCACGGAGCTGCTCGTCTCCCATGGAAAGTATACGGTTGTTGTCCAGGTGTAAAGCCCGTAACCCACGGAGATCGGCAAAGGTGTAAGGTGTGATATGGCTGATGGTGTTTCTAGATAGTGTGAGGTGAAGTAATCGGGTCATGTTGGTGAAGTCTTTTCTCCGAATCACTGTGATAAAGTTATCAGTCAGTCTCAGCTCCACTGTCCTCCGGTCTATTACGGAGGGTACAAAGAGGAGTCCAGTTTTGGCACACAGGATTGCCAGGGATGGGGCAAGGTTCTGGCACAAGCATCTTTTGGGGCAAAGCTGGGCAGCTGCTACACTCACAATGAGTGTGATCATCCAGAGGATAATCCCCTTCATGATTCAGGAGCTATGAAGAACAAAACACATAGGAGTTAGTTATTATATCATTATCACCTTTTGTCTCCAGTTTGCCCACATAAATTCTGCAGATGGTACACTTTTGTTCACATATAAATAAAAGTCAACCCAGGTGCCAGAGAAGATTCTACATGGAAAAGTTCACATTTTAGAGGGACCAAAAAGAGTATGTGTGAATGGACAAGGTTGGACATGGAAGAAAAAGCTAGACAGACAGGAGAAATGCCAACAGTACTGATGATATGCTTAACTCCATAAAATAATTTTGGGAGATCATTAAAGTTTGGAACACGGTAAACAGAGAAAGTCTGATGAAATGTGATAGACCTACGGAAGTCTTCTCAGAGTGATAAACAAGCAACAATGAAGTTTGAAGAAAACCATAATTGAGATGCTCTATTGCAGACTTTGACAACGGCACCGCTGAGACTTGCAGTTCTACAACAACGAACACTTGTCACTTCTCTATAGAGATTTGTACATTTAATTTATAAAGTTGATGTATTTATTGAAAAAAAACACACAAACTCCTGATGGCACATGACCAATACTTAATTACTCCAAATAGAATTGGAGAAGTAATATATAAACAATAAACAGAAGATATTGTACAATGAGCAATTAATGAAGGATGTGCAATATCTAATGACATGAAGGCCATCCTATGACCAAATAAACTGGCATAAATAATATGCATATGTCAAATAAACTCATATATCTTATCTTGTTTTTGATTATCACCACAGCTATAGCCTTCACAGAAACCTTGTTTATTTTTGCATTTGTTTGCTGAGAAAATAAAGATTGGTGTATTGTAAATTTGGTAATGCCGGCTAACTGGCCCTCTTTCTGAATCACTGAAGTTGCAATGTCGACGGTAAAATAAATGTATTTCAACCTTTCATTATTCCTCACATTCCTATAGGAGTCCATTCTGTAGTACACAGCCCTGAACAGGTTACGTACATAAACTCCAGGTTAGTAAAACATTGCCACTGCAGAAATTGAAAATGGAAGCCCCCACCACATGGAATAGCATTTTCATTACACATGTGTGGATTCACGAGCAGCAAAAATCCATTAACAACTATGTCATGGTCATAAAGCCTTCTAGGCTGCGAGATGGGGGCTACTGACATCTTGAGCAATGTCAACTCATAGGGGACTTATGTCAGCTATGAGATACTGATCTCAGATTTGTGTGCAATGAATGATAAATGTGCTGGTAATGAACATGACTAAATGAACAGGCATAGCCAGGCACAAGCAATCTCTGCTCAGGTCAA